>NW_026916163.1:0-24139 GCF_034315485.1 Pezoporus occidentalis | reverse complement strand
AGAAGGAGTCACTTGTTCTTCGTGTTGTATTTAGGGACCCTCTGCAAGATCTGAAATGTCTCTAAATCCCTCCTCATTCTGTTGCCAAGGTGAGACCAAAACCTTTGCATAGTCCACAAGTATGCCAGAAGCATCCTATGAGCTGCTCAGCACTGCTGCTGTGTAGCTGTGCTCTGGCTTGGCTCATTCACTCCATGTCTCTCAGATGCCCAAGTACCACAATGCCTTTCAGAGGTGATTTCACACCCTTTGCTTTTTGCTTCTCTTTGTTTTCCTCAGGTAAGTCACGAGCAGCCCTGGAGGCTTCCTCCCAGGAGAGCACATGCAACTGTATTTACAGCCCCAGCACCACAAGCTGGGCTCTTGGAGTCTGAAGGAGTTCACCTCTCTTCACATCGGGTGCTTAACAGAGCTGATGCCGGCACATGGATGTTCTCTGCTGCTTTGGGGATTAACCCATGGCTCCCATCACTCGGTGGCAGACGGAAGTCACAGGAGGTAACATCAACACAAAGCAGAACCTCACCTTCATTGAAGCAGTGGTATTTCTTCTTCATGTCCTCAGGTCCTCTTTGGGAAAGCTGTGTCAGAAAACAGCCTTATCAATGTGGGTTCTTTTTATAATAAGAGGGAGCAATGTCTGATGCAGGTTGTGTTTCTTTTACAGAGGCTGCTAAAGCAAGATGCACTGATTTACTCAAGAGTTAAATGAAGATGAATCTTATTTTGTTATAAAGAAATGCAACATTGCAGATTGTCAGCAGAATATAGTCACTGACTAATATAGTCAGTAACAAATCAGCACATTGTAACATCCACTCCTTTTTAATGCAAGCAACTTAATGCTCATAGGTTTAGGATGCTTCATTGTGCTGGAGCTCAGAGAGGTATAAATCATGTGAATTTTATCTGTTATGAATAAAGTCAAATAGTTTGATAAATGTGATTTGGTGACTGGAATGATAACTAAAAGGCAAGGGAAATGCATGCAGTTCATTCATGTGTAAGCTGGATTTCACTAGGACTGGGACTTTCTATCCCCCTGGATTACATGCGCTACTATGAGGTTTTCAGGTGTCTTCTGACCAAATTAACTCTGAAAACTGAAAAGTGAAAGTGAAGAAAGATCTGATTCTTTTCTTTAATCTGAAAACAG
This sequence comes from Pezoporus occidentalis, assembly GCF_034315485.1. Lineage (NCBI taxonomy): Eukaryota > Metazoa > Chordata > Aves > Psittaciformes > Psittacidae > Pezoporus > Pezoporus occidentalis. Next base: position 22,983 of record NW_026916163.1, on the reverse strand, counting down.
ACGCGCTTGAATAAATCCATAGTTTTATGACTCCTAGCATTGAAAATACTGTTTGTTCCTAGAATGCGGTCCCAGTTCAAGATACCTCAACTGTATAACATAAAATATATATAATTTGGGTTAGAAAATACAGTGGAATATACAGTAATGTAGCAGTTAAACTCGTCATTGTTTGAATTACAATATGGTCCAAAAGTGCCTAAATAAATCCATCGTTTTAAGTGTTCCAGTATAGAAAACCAAAAATGTCATTTGTTGCTTCAGTGTGCTTCCTGTTCCTTTATAAATACACTAAGTGAAGACCAAAAAACCATATGATTTTGGTTAAAAAGATAGCATAATATATGAATTCAACCAAAATGTGGCACTTAAAAACGTGATTGATTGGAGTCAAATATGGTCCAAAAATGAATCTCCACTTCTAAAAACTGTTATGTTTCTCTTCCTTTTGCCTCAGCAGGTAGCACCAGATCATGGAAGGAAATCAGACCCAGACTGAATTCATCCTGTTGGGAATTACAGACAGCCCTCTTGCGCTGACCCCTCTGTTTGTGTTGTTTCTGTTGATTTACATTGTCACTCTGGTGGGGAACTTTGGCATTATCATCTTGGTTCGGGTGTCTCCCAGCCTCCACACCCCCATGTACTTCTTCCTCACCCATTTTGCCTTCATTGACATCTGCTATTCCACAGTCATCTCCCCCAGGTTGCTGGCAGACCTGTTATCAGAGGACAAAACCATTTCTTTCTCTGGCTGCATGATGCAGTTCCTCACCTTTGCTTTCTTTGCTATTAGTGAGTGTCACCTGCTGGCCATGATGGCCTATGACCGGCACGTTGCTATCTGCCAGCCCCTGCTTTATGTGACCATCATCTCCAGACGCGTCTGCTGGCAGCTGGTAGCATCATCCTACTTATTTGCCTTCCCCAGTGCCATCATCTTCACATGGTGCGTGTTTGGAGGTTCCTTCTGTGGTCCCAACCGCATTGACCACTTCTTCTGCGACGTCGTCCCTGTGCTAAAGCTCGTGTGCTCCGACATGCACAACAGCGAGAGGGTCATCTTTGCCTTCGTCACCATCAATGTAGTGGGCACAAGTGTGGTCATTTTGCTCTCCTACATCTCTATCCTCTGCACCGTGCTGAGGATGTGCTCAGCCCAGAGCAGGGTCAGAGTCTTCCACACCTGTGCCTCCCATTTGACGGCTGTGTCCATATACTTTGGGTCAGCATTCTTCATGTACCTACAACCTTCTTCTAGCCACAGAAGCCTGGATAAGGTGGCCTCCATCTTCTATGCCGTAGTCACCCCCATGCTCAACCCATTCATCTACAGCCTGAGGAACAAGGAGGTGAAGGGGGCTCTGGTGAAATGTGGGGGAAGGCTTTTCAACGGCTGGCAACATAGAAGAGTTGTATCATCCCGGACATGAAGATTTCATGTGATTTGAGAAAGCCTATGGGGCACTGAAACATTGGTATTTTCCTCTAATCCTCATGATTTGATGTAGTTTCTTCCACAGTTCATGAACAAAAGTCAATTACAGTATTTAATGAAAGATGAACCCCACAAATCACTTCTTTCTTTCTTGGAAGTAAACCAAGAGGAGAGTAACCTCAAACTTCGTTTCACTTCGCAGTCACCAGCCTATATGAAGAAATTGCCCTGAATTATCCCAGGCCTCTTTTCCTCACAGGAAACACCAATCAGCTTTACTCAGTCATAACTTTTGTCACTGGTAAAGATGTCTTTTTCTTGCAAGATTCTGGACCTTGTTCCTCAGCTCTTAGAAATTTCCTCCCTCTTACCTGTGAGTTCTTTATTAAAGCTGCTGGGGTGGGAGGGAAGAGGAAGTGTAGTTTTACATTTGCTTGCTGAAAAAGAGTCAGAGAAAAGGTTTCAAAAGATTCATTGCATTTGTTTGTGCCATTCAAAGAGAAGAAGCTGGTGGGAATCAAGGTCTCAAGCTCCAGCTTTGAATATCAGGGGGAATCCCTCCCCAGGCTGCAGCTTCACAAGAGATTTCACTTCAAAGAAGGGAATTGTAAGCAATAGAATTCATAACTGAGAATGATGAGCTGTGCTGAGACCACCCAGTGGTAAGGAGTATTTGGGCACATTAAGGGCTCATCAGATTCAGAATTAAGGGGTGTTGTACATTCATCTTAAGTCCTATTTACTTAAATGGTGAGATAAATGGAAATAAGCACCCACATGCCATGTCCATGACCAGCTCATATTAAAGCACACCAGGGAAAACCAAATTGTCTATGTCACTTACAAATTAAGCCTGTTGATGGTGACTTAGGTCAGGGGAAAAGTGTCTTCTACTTGTGGTCAACAAAGGAGCCACAATCAATGCAATTAAATGCTGAAAAGTTAGGAAGGACAGAGGCCTTTGAAATTGGACCAGAAAACAACACTTGACTGTAATATTGAATTTCTCACTTTAATTTCCCTCACTGAATAGACTATCTCCTAAGTTGCCAATGTAGAAGTATGATCTGGGTGGAGAGGGACTAGCAGAACAGTGAGCACTGGCTGGGCTGTTGGGTCTAAACCCACTCTCATTCTGTTGGCAATGAGAGTTAGAATGCTTGGCATAGTCCACAAGTATGTCAGAAGCATCCCAAGAGCTGCTCATCACTGGTGCTGCCGTGTGGCTGTGCTCAAAGACAGCTCATGCACTCCATGACTCTCAGATGCCCAAGCACCACAATGCCTTTCAGAGGTGATTTCACACCCTTTGCTTTTTGCTTCTCTTTGTTTTCCTCTGGGAAAGCATGAGCAGCCCTGGAGGCTTCCTCCCAGGAGAGCACATGCAACTGTATTTACAGCCCCAGCACCACAAGCTGGGCTCTTGGAGTCTGGCAGGAGCTCACCTCTCTTCACATCAGGTGCTTAACAGAGCTGATGCCTGTGTATGAATGTTCTCTGCTGCACTGGGGATAAACCCTTGGCTCCCATCACTCGGTGGCAGAGGGAAGGCACAGGAGGTAACACCAACACAAAGCAGAGCCTCACCTGCAGTGAGGTAGTGGGTTTGCTTCTTCATGTTCTCTCATCCTCTTTGGTAAAGCTGTGTCAGAAAATAGCCTTACCAATGTGGGTTTTCTTTATAAGAAGAGGGAGCAATGTCTGATGCATGTTGTGTTTCTTTTACATAGGCAGCTAAAGCAAGATGAACTGATTTATTCAAGAGTTAAATGAGGATGAATCTTATTCTGTTATAAAGAAATGCAGCATTTCAGATTGTCAACAGAATATGGTCACTAACAAATCAGGCTTTGGATTCAGCCTCTTATAACACCAACTCTTTTTTAGGTCAAGCAACATAATGCCCATAGGTTGAGGGTGCTTCAGCATGCTGGAACTCAGAAAGGTAGAAATCATGACTTTAGCAATGTGAATTTTATCCTTTTTGAATTATGTATAACACTTTGATAAATGCAATTTTAAGACTGGCATTACAACTAAAAACCAAAGGAAAATTCTGGAGGTCATTAATGTGTAAGCTACCATTTCAATGGGAATGTGACTTTCTCTTGCTCAAGGTTTATGTGTGCTCCTATGAGGTTCCTCTAAGCTGTCTTCTGACACAAACTGCCTCCAATCTGAAAGTGAGTAAAGATCTGATTCTTCACTCAAACCTGAAAAATCAGGTGCTTGAATAAATCCATAGTTTATGTTTCTCAGCATAGAAGAACAAAAATGGCATTTTTTGCTTCATCGCACTCTCTGTTCTTTTCTAAATACCTCAAATGAAGAACAAAATCATATAATTTTGGTTTAAAAAATACAATACAAAATATTAATTCCACCAAAACATGGCAGTTAAACTGGTGATCGATTGTAGTTAAATGTGGTCCAAAAGTGAATTTGGGACCACAGAAGGAACCTCCAAACACACACCACGTATAGACGATGGCACTGAGGAAGGCAAATAGGTAGGATGATGCTACCAGCTGCCAGCAGACGCATCTGGAGATGATAGTCACATAAAGCAGGGGCTGGCAGATAGCAACGTGCCGATCATAGGCCATCATGGCCAGGAGGTGACACTCAACATTAGCCAAGAAACCAGAGGTGAGGAACTGCATCATGCAGCCAAGAAAAGAAATGGTTCTGCCTTCTGATAACAGGTCTGCCAGCATCCTGGGGCAGATGACTGTGGAATAGCAGATGTCAGTGAAGGCAAAATGGGTGAGGAAGAAGTACATGGGGGTATGGAGGCTGGGAGACACCCGAACCAAGATGATAATGCCAAAGTTCCCCCGAAGTGACAATGTGAATCAATAGAAGCAAGACAAAAAGAGGAGTCTGCGCATATGGGCTGTCTGTAATTCCCAACAGGATGAATTTAGTCTGTGCCAGATTTGCTCTCATGACCAGGTGTTACCTACCAAGGCAAAAGGAAGGAAAACATCAAAATCATTGCAAACAGAAATTCATTTTTGGACCATATTTAGCTACAATCGATCACCAGTTTAACTGCCATGTATTGGTGGAATTAATACTTTGTATTGTACTTTTTAAACCAAAATTATATTATTTTGCTCTTCATTTGAGGTATTTAGAAAAGAACAGAGAGTGCGATGAAGCAAAAAATGCCATGTTTGTTCTTCTATGCTGAGAAACATAAACTATGGATTTATTCAAGCACCTGACTTTTCAGGTTTGAGTGAAGAATCAGATCTTTACTCACTTTCAGATTGGAGGCAGTTTGCGTCAGAAGACAGCTTAGAGGAACCTCATAGGAGCACACATAAACCTTGAGCAAGAGAAAGTCACATTCCCATTGAAATCGTATCTTACACATTAATGACCTCCAGAATTTTCCTTTGGTGTTTAGTTCTAATGCTAGTCTTAAAATCGCATTTATCAAAGTGTTATACATAATTTGAAAAGGATAAAATTCACATTGCTAAAGTCATGATTTCTACCTTTCTGAGTTCCAGCATGCTGAAGCACCCTCAACCTATGGGCATTATGTTGCTTGCCCTAAAAAAGAGTTGGTGTTGTAAGAGGCTGAATCCAAAGGCTGATTTGTTAGTGACCATATTCTGTTGACAATCTGAAATTCTGTATTTCTTTAGAACAAAATAAGATTCATCCTCATTTAACTCTTGAATAAATCAGTTCATCTTGCTTTAGCTGCCGATGTAAAAGAAACACAACCTGCATCAGACATTGCTCCCTCTTCTTATAAAGAAAACCCACATTGGTAAGGCTATTTTCTGACACATCCTTACCAAAGAGGATGAGAGAACATGAAGAAGCAAACCCACTACCTCACTGCAGGTGAGGCTCTGCTTTGTGTTGGTGTTACCTCCTGTGCCTTCCCTCTGCCACCGAGTGATGGGAGCCAAGAGTTCATCCCCAACGCAGCAGAGAACATCCACGCGCCGGCATCAGCTCTGTTAAGCACCTGATGTGAAGAGAGGGGAGCTCCTGCCAGACTCCAAGAGCCCAGCTTGTGGTGCTGGGGCTGTAAATACAGTTGCATGTGCTCTCCTGGGAGAAAGCCCCTGGGGCTGCTCATGCTTTCCCAGAGGAAAACAAAGAGAAGCAAAAAGCAAAGGGTGTGAAATCACCTCTGAAAGGCATTGTGGTGCTTGGGCATCTGAGAGTCATGGAGTGCATGAGATGTCTTTGAGCACAGCTACACAGCAGCACCAGTGATGAGCAGCTCTTGGGATGCTTCTGACATACTTGTGGACTATGCCAAGCATTCTAACTCTCATTGCCAACAGAATGAGAGTGGGTTTAGACCCAACAGCCCAGCCAGTGCTCACTGTTCTGCTAGTTCCTCTCCACCCAGATCATACTCCTACATTGGCAACTTAGGAGATAGTCTCTTCAGTGAGGGAAATTAAAGTGAGAAATTCAATATTACAGTCAAGTGTTGTAAGTAGCTGAAAAGCCTTCTCCCTCACTCCACCAGAGCCCCCTTCACCTCCTTGTTTCTCCGGCTGTAGATGAATGGGTTGAGCATGGGGGTGACTACGGCGTAGAAGATGGAGGCCACCTTATCCAGGTGCCTGTGGAATCCTGTGATGGTGACCAAAGCTTGCTCATGTGCCTTCCTAGTGATGGCTGAACCTGACCCCGATTCAGGGATTGACTTGATCTGTGTTGGCTTGGTTTGGCTTAGTCTTGGACCTCCTCATAATCCCCAACTCACTTGATGCTCTGGAATCTTGGCTGAACTTGACCTGGCTCTCTGTTTCTGCTCTGCTTCTCTTGCTCAGGTACTGTGGGATGGTCCCTGCACACAATGGTGTTCTTCTTCAGTTCGGTTTAGGTAGATTAAGGAGACAAACCCCTGGGGCACTCCCCATGTTCCTGCAGAATAGAACCCATTACCCTCTGCCCCCAACAGCCCAACCGGTGCTCACTGCTCTGCCAGTCCCTCTCCATCCAGACCATATCCCTGCATGGGCAAATTAGGAGATAGTCCAATCAGTGAGGGAAATTAGAGTAAGAAATTGAATATTACACTCAAGTGTTATTTCCTGGTCCTTTGTGCATTCTCCTTTACCAAGTATAATATTGGGTTTTTAGTGTTCATTTGATTGGCAACACTTTGTTTTGGAAGTGGCTTTGGCATGATGTTTATCTGCTGATTTTGTCCCAGAAGACTTCAGGGCTTCATTTGACACCAAGGACTTTTGTTTCCCCACCTTATTTCTTCTGCTTACAGACTTGGTTTGCAATGATTTGCAAGTCTTGATTTGTTTCTACAACTGGCTTGTGCTACAATACCGCAGACAATCTGATGTATCTGCTGTATGTCATTACGTATCATTTTTTCCCCTTCCTGTTTGTCTTTTAAGCTATATACTGCATATATTTGACAAACTAGAAGGGAGAAAACAAGGTGTGGTGAAGGTTTTTAAGGAAGCTCTCTGATTTCAAAGGCCTCTGATCTTCCTAGCTTTTCAGCATTTAATTGCATTGATCCTGGCTCCTTCACTGACCACAAGTAGAAGACACTTTTGCCCTGGATCTAAGTCACCATCAACAGGCTTAATTTGTAAGTGACATAGACAATTTAGTTCTCCCTGGTGTGCTTTAGCATGAGCTGGGCATGGACATAGGATGTGGGTGCTTATTTCCAGCTTATTTCCATTTATCTCACCATTTAAGTAAATAGGACATTAGATGAATGCAAAACACCCCGTAAAATGAATGGGATGAGTCTTTGATGTGCCCAAATACTCCTTACCACTGGGTGGTCTCAGCACAGTTCATCATTCTCAGTTATGAATTCCATTGCTTACAATTCCCTTCTTTGAAGTGAAATCTCTTGTGAAGCTGAAGCCTGGGGAGGGATTCCCCCTGATATTCAAAGCTGGAGCTTGAGACCTTGATTCCCACCAGCTTCTTCTCTTTGAAAGGCACAAACAAATGCAATGAATCTTTTGAAACCTTTTCTCTGACCTTTGAGCAAGCAAATGTAAAACTACACTTCCTCTTCCCTCCCACCCCAGCAGCTTTAATAAAGAACTCACAGGTAAGAGGGAGGAAATTTCTAAGAGCTGAGGAACAAGGTCCAGAATCTTGCAAGAAAAAGACATCTTTACCAGTGACAGAAGTTATGACTGAGTAAAGCTGATTGGTGTTTCCTGTGAGGAAAAGAGGCCTGGGATAATTCAGGGCAATTTCTTCATATAGGCTGGTGACTGCGAAGTGAAATGAAGTTTGAGGTTCCTCTCCTCTTGGTTTACTTCCAAGAAAGAAAAAAGTGATTTGTGGGGTTCATTTCTCATTAAATACTGTAATTGACTTTTGTGCATGAACTGTGGAAGAAACTACATAAAATCATGAGGATTAGAGGAAAATACCAATGTTTCAGTGCCCCATAGGCTTTCTCAAATCACATGAAATCTTCATGTCCGGGATGATACAACTCTTCTATGTTGCCAGCCGTTGAAAAGCCTTCCCCCACACTTCACCAGAGCCCCCTTCACCTCCTTGTTCCTCAGGCTGTAGATGAATGGGTTGAGCATGGGGGTGACTACGGCGTAGAAGATGGAGGCCACCTTATCCAGGCTTCTGTGGCTAGAAGAAGGTTGTAGGTACATGAAGAATGCTGACCCAAAGTATGTGGAAACAGCCGTCAAATGGGAGGCACAGGTGTGGAAGACTCTGACCCTGCTCTGTGCTGAGCACATCCTCAGCACGGTGCAGAGGATAGAGATGTAGGAGAGCAAAATGACCACACTTGTGCCCACCACATTGATGGTGACGAAGGCAAAGATGAGCATCTCGCTGCTGTGGGTGTCGGAGCACACGAGCTTTAGCACAGGGACGACGTCGCAGAAGAAGTGGTCAATGCCGTTGGGACCACAGAAGGAACCTCCAAACATGCACCATGTGAAGATGATGGCACTGAGGAAGGCGAATAGGTAGGATGATGCTACCAGCTGCCAGCAGACGCATCTGGAGATGATGGTCACATAAAGCAGGGGCTGGCAGATAGAAACGTGCCGATCATAGGCCATCATGGCCAGGAGGTGGCACTCACTAATAGCAAAGAAAGTGAACATGAGGAACTGCATCATGCAGCCGGTAAAAGAAATGGTTTTGTCCTCTGATAACAGGTCTGCCAGCATCCTGGGGCAGATGACTGTGGAATAGCAGATGTCAATGAAGGCAAAATGGGTGAGGAAGAAGTACATGGGGGTGTGGAGGCTGGGAGACACCCGAACCAAGATGATAATGCCAAAGTTCCCCACCAGAGTGACAATGTAAATCAACAGAAACAACACGAACAGAGGGGTCTGCGCAAGAGGGCTGTCTGTAATTCCGAACAGGATGAATTCAGTCTGGGTCTGATTTCCTTCCATGACCTGGTGCTACCTGCTGAGGCAAAAGGAAGAGAAACATAACAGTTTTTAGAAGTGGAGATTCATTTTTGGACCATATTTGACTCCAATCAATCACGTTTTTAAGTGCCACATTTTGTTTGAATTCATATATTATTCTATCTTTTTAACCAAAATCATATGGTTTTTTGGTCTTCACTTAGTGTATTTATAAAGGAACAGGAAGCACACTGAAGCAACAAATGACATTTTTGGTTTTCTATACTGGAACACTTAAAACGATGGATTTATTTAGGCACTTTTGGACCATATTGTAATTCAAACAATGACCAGTTTAACTGCTACATTGCTATATATTCCACTATATTTTCTAACCCAAATTATATATATTTTATGTTATACAGTTGAGGTATCTTGAACTGGGACCGCATTCTAGGAACAAATAGTATTTTCAATGCTAGGACTCTTAAAACTATGGATTTATTCAAGCGCGTGTGTTTTCAGATTAAAGAAAAGAATCAGATCTTTCTTCACTTTCACTTTTCAGTTTTCAGAGTTAATTTGGTCAGAAGACACCTGAAAACCTCATAGTAGCGCATGTAAACCAGGGGGATAGAAAGTCCCGGTCCCAGTGAAATCCAGTTTACACGTGGATTAACTGCACGCATTTTCCCTTGCCTTTTAGTTATCATTCCAGTCACCAAATCACATTTATCAAACTATTTGACTTTATTCATAACAGATAAAATTCACATGATTTATACCTCTCTGAGCTCCAGCACAACGAAGCATCCTAAACCTATGAGCATTAAGTTGCTTGCATTAAAAAGGAGCGGATGTTACAATGTGCTGATTTGTTACTGACTATATTAGTCAGTGACTATATTCTGCTGACAATCTGCAATGTTGCATTTCTTTATAACAAAATAAGATTCAACTTCATTTAACTCTTGAATAAATCAGTGCTTCTTGCTTTAGCAGCCTCTGTAAAAGAAACACAACCTGCATCAGACATTGCTCCCTCTTATTATAAAAAGAACCCACATTGATAAGGCTGTTTTCTGACACAGCTTTCCCAAAGAGGACCTGAGGACATGAAGAAGAAATACCACTGCTTCAATGAAGGTGAGGCTCTGCTTTGTGTTGATGTTACCTCCTGTGACTTCCGTCTGCCACCGAGTGATGGGAGCCAAGGGTTAATCCCCAAAGCAGCAGAGAACATCTACGTGCCAGCATCAGCTCTGTTAAGCACCCGATGTGAAGAGAGGTGAACTCCTTCAGACTCCAAGAGCCCAGCTTGTGGTGCTGGGGCTGTAAATACAGTTGCATGTGATCTCCGGGGAGGAAGCCTCCAGGGCTGCTCATGACTTACCTGAGGAAAACAAAGAGAAGCAAAAAGCAAGGGGTGTGAAATCACCTCTGAAAGGCATTGTGGTACTTGGGCATCTGAGAGACATGGAGTGGATGAGCCAAGCCAGAGCACAGCTACACAGCAGCAGTGCTGAGCAGCTTATAGGATGCTTCTGACATACTTGTGGACTATGCAAAGGTTTTGGTCTCACCTTGGCAACAGAATGAGGAGGGATTTAGAGACATTCCTGATCTTGCAGAGGGTCCCTAAATACAACACGAAGAACAAGTGACTCCTTCTCTGGAGCTGCTGCTGTCCCTCTGTGCACACTTGCGCCCCCAGTTTTCCAGCCCCAATAGGATTATCCACATGTAGTGCCTGAATGTCCAACACCTGAGCTGGTGCTTTAGGGCTTCCACTGTATTGAAGGGTGAGAAATGGGCATTTGAAGCAGTGATGAATTGTCCCAGGGTGAGCTAATAGGCCTTTATCCACCTGAGCAGCCTCAGCTGGGGCTTCATCCCTACCCTCCACCCATTTACCCCTCATCTCTATTTAAGCTCAGCCCAAGGTGGTTGCACTATACTTGAGAAATTCTGGTTTCCAGTTTAGCATTAGTTGTGCACATCTATGGAATCTGTTGATGGTGATCTGAGGTTGCTTGTGGCCTTCCCTAGCAATTGCTGGACCTAAACCTGACCAGGGGATTGACTTGACCTGTGTTGGCTTGGTTTTGGACGTGCTTCATAGTCTCCAACTCGCTTGATGCTCTGCAATCTTGGCTGAACTTGGCCTAGGTCTCTGTTCCTGCTCTACTTTTCCTGCTCAGGTACCATGGGATGGTCCCTGCACACAGTGGTGTTCTCCTTCGGTTCAATTTAGATAGATTAAGGAGACAAACCCCTGTGGCACTCCCCATGTTCCTGCAGAGTAGAACTCATTACCCTCTGCACCCAACAGCCCAGCCACTGTTCACTGCTCTGGCAGTCCCTCTCCATCCAGACCATATCCCTGCATGGGCACAATAGGAGATAGTCTATTCAGTGAGGGAATTAGAGTGATCAATTGAACTTTATACTGGAGTGTTACTCTTTAGTCATTAGTATCACCTCCATTTTCCAAATACAATTGTAGAATAATGGTTTTGAGTATGTGGGTAGCACTGTGGTTTGGTAGTGGGTTTCCAGTCTTAGTAAAAACTCTTTGCAAACATCTCCTTGCTTAGTGGTAATGGTTATACTGGGACAAATATAAACATGTACAGAAGAAATGTCTAATATCTTATGTATTTACCCCCTCTCCTGACACAATCCTTTTTGGGGATGTATTTTATCCTATTTAAGAGATCAGCATAGACAATTTCAATAGGATATGCTCTATTTGTCTGTATTGTTGCCTTTCTAGTTCCCCTCAGCAATGACAAGGTGCAGGTTCTGTCTTTGAATGATTTCCTTGGAGAAGGGAATAAGAGGTAGGTACAATAATACCTCAGCCTGAAACAGGCTGGGTCTTCAACAAGAAACCAGAAGTGGCATCTCAGGTACTGTTTTGGGGGATGGTGGTGGAACTAGTTTTAAACTCCTCTCAAATGTCTGTGTTTGAGACACATGGTTATGTTATAAATCCTTTCTAAAAGGAAGTTTTACTTCCTGACCTTAATCTGACATGAAATCAGTTGCTTGGAAGTATTTGCTGTTTGCTTAAAATGTAATTTGAATGATAGAAATTAAAGGGGAAAGCACATTTTTAACAAGTCACCAGTGAAGCTGGAAGAGAAGGAAAGATAAATTCATATGCCCGTCTGTCTCTTCTATGTATTTATTCTTATGAGATGAGAGCAGTTATTGAGATGCAGTTTAGCCCCCAAAGTAGCCACTAACCTTGTTATTAATCAGTTGTTTTTAATGAAAACCAACATCACAGTATCACAGTATGCTAGAGATTGGAAGGGACCTCAAAAGATCATCTAGTCCAATCCCCCTGCCGGAGCAGGAACACCTAGATAATGTTACACAGGAATGTGTCCAGGCGGGTTTTGAATGTCTCCAGGGAAGGAGACTCCACAACCTCCCTGGGCAGCCTGGTCCAGTGTTCCGTCACCCTCACTGAGAAGAAGTTTCTTCTCAAGTTTAAGTGGAACCTCTTGTGTTCCAGTTTGTACCCATTACCCCTTGTCCTATCATTGTTTGCCACTGAGTAGAGCCTGGCTCCATCCTCGTGACACTCCCCCTTTATATATTTATAGACACTTATAAGGTCACCCCTCAGTCTCCTCTTCTCCAAACTATAGAGACCCAGCTCCCTCAGTCTTTCCTCATAAGGGAGATGCTCCACTCCCTTAATCATCTTAGTTGCCCTGCGCTGGACTCTCTCCAGCAGCTCCCTGTCCTTCTTGAACTGAGGGGCCCAGAACTGGACTACATTGCCTCTGGTGTTAGTTTTGTCTGCCATGTATTTGAAAAAGCTCTTTTTGCTGTCCTTGACCCTTCTTGCCAGGTTTAATTCTAAGGATGCCTTAGTCCTCCTAGCTGCCTTCCTACATCCTCTAGCAGCAGCCTTATATTCCTCACAAGTGGCCAGCCCCTCCTTCCATGACCTGTAAACTCTCCTCTTCCACTTGAGCATACCCAGCAATTCCCTATTTAGCCACGCAGGTCTCTTGGCCCTCTTCCTTGAGTTCCTACGTGTCGGGATGCTCCGATCTTGAGCACGGAAAAAGCAGTCCTTGAATGTCAACCAACTATCTTGGGCCCCTTTACCTTCAAGCAGCCTTGCCCATGGGATTTCCCCTAGCAATTGCTTGAAAAGGCCAAAGTTTGCCCTGCTAAAGTCCAGGGTTGCAATTCTACTTGGTATTCTACTAGTCCTACCACACAAGATCCTGAACTTCACCATCTCGTGGTCGCTGCAACCAAGGCAGCCCTCAACCCTTACTGCTTTAACCAGATCCTCCTTGTTAGTGAGGATGAGATCCAGCAGCGCTCCTCTCCTGGTCGGCTCATCCACCATTTGCAGGAGGAAGTTATCATCCATACACTGGAGGAACCTCCTGGACTGTGGCTGGGTTGCCGAGTGGTCCTTCCAGCAAACATCAGGGAAGTTAAAATCCCCCACGACGACCACGGCCTGTGACTGTGAGGCCGCTCTCAGCTGCCTGTAGAAGGCCTCGTCAACTTCCTCACCCTGATCTGGTGGTCTGTAACAGACACCTACAACAGTATCCCCCCTGCCAGCCTGCCCCTTAATTCTCACCCACAGACTCTCAACTCGCTCGTCATCTGTCCCCGGACAGAACTCGGTGCATTGTAGTTCCTCCCGCACATAAAGAGCAACCCCACCACCCCTCCTGGCTGGCCTGTCTTTCCTGAAAAGGACATAGCCCTCCATGACTATATTCCAGTCATGTGAGCTGTAACATATTGCTTTTATTTCTGAGCACTTAGACTAAGGAGCAACAAATGCAGACTCTGAGCTACCTGGGGTAATGAAAAGAGTCTCTGGGACATCTTCAACCTGAAAAGCAGCACGAAAGTTAATATTCCTTTACTTTGTGTATTATCACAACAGTCAACCTGAGCTGCTCTTCCCTTAATGTGGAGGAAACTGCAGGCAGATAGAAACATAGTGAAGACCACGGTGATGTCCAAGGGAAAACTTGTTTTGTTGGCTTCAGACTTCCTTTGAAATCGGTGTGTGAAGGTAGAACATATATTCAAAGCTTGGTCTAAGAGCTTGAGTGGTAGATGTAGTCAGTGACTCCCTGCGTGGGCAGGTGGTTGTGGACCACCTAAGCATCCTGCCAAGGTGCCTGGCAGTGTTTCATTAGAGAATGTCTTCATTATCTACAGAGTACAGGATTAAACCCCACTAATAATTAAGCAAGGGATTAAGTCATCATAACCAAGCCCATGGAAACCACCCGGCTGCCTGGGAACTGGGAGCCTCTTGGACACTGATGGCCTGGGAAAACTGGACTACGGTGACAGAGTTTGTTTTCAAGGGGTTCACAGATTGCCTCGACTTCCAGGTTACCCTCTTTGTGCTTTTCCTGCTCATCTATGTCACCACCGTGATAGGAAACCTTGGCATCATTGCTGCAGTCTGGCTTGATTCCCAGCTTCAGAGCCCCATGTACTTCTTCCTCAGCCACTTGTCCTTCTTGGATCTGTGCTACTCCTCCGTGGTGACACTCAAAATGCTGCTGAACCTCTTGTCTGAAAGGAAGACTATTTCTTTTGCTGGCTGCTTCCTACAGCTCTATATCTATGCTGCTTTTGCAGTCACAGAGTGCTACCTCCTGGCTGGGATGGCATATGACCGCTATGTTGCCATCTGCAACCCTTTGCATTACCCCATCCTCATGACCAAGAAGGTCTGTGTTTCCCTCTTAGCTGGGTCCTATGCAGTTGGGCTTTTTAATTCAACCATCTTCACAGGCTTTGCATTGAGGGTGCTCTTCTGTGGCCGCAATGTCATTGACCACTTCTTCTGCAATGGGCCACCACTCTCAAAGTTGGCTTGCTCTGATACTTCCCTCAACCAAGTGTTGCTGTTTGCTTTTGGGGGCTTCAGTGAGGTCGCCACAATATCAGTCATCCTCATCTCCTATGGCCACATCCTCTTCACCATCATGAGGACAGGCTCTGTGCTGGGCAAAGCTTTTGGTACCTGTGAATCCCACCTAGTGGTTGTCACCATCTTCTATGGGACCCTTATCTTCATGTACCTACGGCCCAGCTCCAGCTACAACCTGGGCAGGGACAAAATAGTTTCTGTCTTTTACACCACGGTGACCCCAATGTTGAACCTTTTCATCTACAGCCTGAGAAACAAGGAGATAAAGAGTGCTCTGAAGAGAACAGTGGGGAGAATGATTATTTCCCTGCCAAAGTGGTAAATGGTTTGTCACTTAGACAGTGATGGGAGTGGGGTTGGTGTTTTTTGAGTCTTTTTGAGGTTGGAGAGAAGCTGTGATAATACTTCTATATATTATTATTCGTTTTGTAGACCACCTTTATGAATGTGGCATTAATTTGCTATACATTTGCCTCTTGATAGTGTATTTCATAATAAGGGAAACACATACTCACTGAAGAGCCACCAAAGGATGATTTGTGATGAAACATGCTAAAATGTCCAACTTGTTCCTGAATATTTGTAGGCAAGAAAGTGCCGGTCTTTCTTATGTACCTGCCATTGCTTAAGCAACCCTAAATTGCTTCTTTCTTGAAGGGAAATATGATGACAAGGCTCAGTCCTGTTAAAATAACCCATTTGTGAGATTTCTGCTGAGGACTTGGACTATTTTCTCAGCTGTCTTTTCAAGAGCCCGCTTGTGGTCTCTTACAGCTTGGACATCATTCATCAGTGTGGTGGACACTCTACCAAGTGCTGTACCTCTTCCAGCCATGAGATGTGATCTATGGACTTAAGCTGAATTTCAGTGCTTCCAGGTAATCCCGATGACAGATGGGAGCATGCAGGAGAACACACAGGGCAGACCAAGGAGGCTTGGAGGAGAGAGAAGGAAGAAAAGTTTCCTAAAGCTGCAGGAAACAGGGAAGTTTGAGAGGAACTTCACTTTAATCCTTCAAAGTGCTTTGAAGTGCTTTGTCCTGGAAGGACTTTGTGAGCCTCATGCTCTGCCAGGGAGGAGGGGAAGCCGGGAGGAAGCAGAGACAGGACACCTGACCCAAACTGACCAAAGAGGTATTCTTTCTCCATAATCACAGACCAATCAACGACCCATCAAAGAATGTTCAAAGGTATTTGAAGATTTCCCTGCTGCACTTTAATCCTTCAAAGTGCTTTTTGCTGCATACTTTGTCTGGGTTCAGCAGTTAGCTGAGTGCTGTTTTGACTCTTGGGAACAGAGCTGATAACAATGATGTTTTGGTTTGGCCTTTGTGAGCCTCATGCTCTGCCAGGGAGGAGGGGAAGCCGGGAGGAAGCAGAGACAGGACACCTTGACCAAAGAGGTATTCCATACCACAGCACGTCATGCCCAGGATGTAACGGGGAGTTACCCGGAAGGGCTGGGAGACTGCGGGGTTGGAGGTGGAGCTATCGGTTGGCTGGTGGTGAGGTGTTGTATTCTCTTCCCTTGTTATTTCCTTTATCATTATTATCATTGGTGGTAGCAGTAGTCATTTGTGTTATACCTTAGTTACTAAACTGTTCTTAACTCTACCCGTGGGAGTTGCATTCTTTTTGACTCTCCTCTCCATCCCTCCGGGAGCAGGGGGAGGGAAAGAAGGGGGGGGGAGTGAGTGAACAAATTGCCTGACTGGGTTTAAACCACGACACTCCTCTATGACTCCACTATGACTGATCTATGATTCCACTATGACTCCTCTATGACACCTCTAAGAATATATGACACTATGTCTCCTATATGACTCCACTATGACTCTATTATGACTTCTCTATTACTCCTCTGTGACTTCACTATGACTCCTCTATGACTCCTTTATGACTCCTGTATGACTGCTGTTGACTCTTCTATGACTCCTCTATGATTCCTGCATGATTCCTCTATGACAAGGGGTAACGGGTTAAAACTTAAATAGGGGAAGTTTAGATTGGATCTAAGGAGGAAATTCTTTCCTGTTAGGGTGGTGAGGCACTGAAATAGGTTGCCCAGGGAGGCTGTGAATGATCCATCCCTGGCAGTGTACAAGGCCAGGTTGGATGAGGCCATGGGTGATATGGTTTAGCGTGAGGTGTCCCTGACCATGGCAGGGGGGTTGGAACTGGATGATCTTCAGGTCCTTTCCAACCCTAACTATTCTATGATTCTATGATTCTATGACTCTATGATACTAAGACTCCTCTATCACTTCTCTAAGACTCCTCTATGACTCCTCTATGACTTCTCTATGATACCTCAAAGGTGGCCAGAAGTGATGAAGATTGTTGGAAGAAGTAAACGACTCTCAGAGACCACCACCACAATTCTGTACACATGGGGGGAACTTTCTGGAAAATGATGTAGTCCATATGTAGCCTTATGAATATGTATGTATGCTCAGGGACTATGAAAGTATGGCTTGTGTGGCAATTGGGGGACACACATCAGGAGGAGCTATCCCCCGTGTCTCCCGGCGCCGCAAGAAAGAATACCTGCTTGTCAGCTTGAAAACTTTGTTGGTGAGTTTGTTCCTGGAGTATTCTCTGAGATCACCTTGCACACGCAGAGCCGTGCACTGCAGCAGCAGCGTCTCTCTGGCCTCCTGCTGCCACTGTCAGAGGCTAGAGGCACCTCAGCCCTGAGGTGGTGTCGACCTGGTCTGCCCTCACGTGGGGGCCCAGCACCCAACATTCCTGACTCATGGTGGCATTGCTGGCTCTGCAGGTACTGTGGCAGGAGAAGGGCCCTGGCTGATGCTGCTCCTTGTGGTGTCGTGGTGGCTGCGGAGGTGACAGCCCGGGAGCAGGCACCTGCATCTCCTGGTGCCTGGGATGTCCCTGGTGGCTCCTCAACTGTTGGAGCTGGCTCTGCTGACACAAGTGCTTCACCCTCCTCTTGGTCCACCCACCCAGGCTGCAATGGCTTCCCTTGCGTACAGCAGCCTTGAGGGAGACTGTGCCAAGAGCCGTGCTGAAGCTGAGGGAAACCACATCCACTCTTTGCCTCCTCACGCACAACTGCAGGCTCTCAGCTTGGCCAGGCAGCAGTTACCCTTCGGACGGCTTTTAGGTGCCCAGAGGTGTCACCCAAGAGGACTCTGATGCTGGCACACGCCTCACCAAAGGCAGCTTGTACAGCCTGGGCTCCCCTGGGTTGCCCTTGGCACCCTTATCAAAGGTAAGCACAACATGTCCTTGTCCTCCCTCCCAAGAGACCTCTGCCAATCCAATGACCTTTCACAAGGGGGATGCCAAAGGAATGCCGATCTTCCCCTGTAACGGCACTGCCACTGTCCTGCCTGTTACACCGCGTCCTTCATTCCTCCCATCTTTTGTAGATTTTCCTTTCAAGTAACCCTTTCAAATAACTTCTATCGGATGCCCTTTGTAATCTTCCTGCACCCAGAAACCTCCCCAGTTCCCTGGAAGACAATCTGGAAGACTTGACAAAAACTACAGGTGAGACATGGCTCATCAGGGTTTAATGAGTCCCATGGTGGCTGAGTCCTTGAACCTCAGGTGCTGAGAGGAGACTGAGGAAACCTCTCAAGAAGTCCAAGTCGGAAACAAAGCCCCAAGTGCCTTCAGCATTCATGGGCCCCACTGAGGGCTGTTACTGACAAAGCCTCCCCAGGGACTCGTTAAAGCAAGTA
Organism: Pezoporus occidentalis; assembly: GCF_034315485.1. Taxonomy (NCBI): domain Eukaryota; kingdom Metazoa; phylum Chordata; class Aves; order Psittaciformes; family Psittacidae; genus Pezoporus; species Pezoporus occidentalis. The sequence continues at coordinate 4,518 of NW_026916163.1, read as the reverse complement.
ACTGGAGGCTGTGATTACAGGGAGAGAAAGGCAAAGTGCAGGTGTCTGATGGTGAGAAAACCCTTGGTTTGTTTGATGATGCAGAAAGGCCAAGCCCTGACCACAGCCCTTGGAGAAGCAGAGCCTGAAATCCTGAGAATGGAAGTTCTCCTCATAGGCCTTGATGAAAGAGGCAACTGCCATAGCCCAGGGCACAGAGGCCTTTTGTTCTTTTGAGCCTTTCAGCCATGCCAGAACCCTGTCATCTCTGCTGCAGGCTGTCCTACACTGGCCCATGCCTGCACCTCTTTCCCTTCAGGCTGTTGACACCCATCTTGCTTTCCCACCCATCTCTCACCTGGCATTTCTGTACCTTCAGTCCCATCTCTGCACCCATGGCTGTCTATTCCTTGTAACACAAAGCCGTGGGCTGAGCCAGACTCCCTCTGGGTGACCTCTTGCACCACAAGTCCGAGGCGGCCGAGAGCATTCCCTGGAAGCTGCCAGGCGAGCCCCAGGACGATCCAGGAGACCACGCAGCATTTCACAGCAAGGCAGAGGAGGAAGAGCTGGACTCAGGAAAAAGGAAGCTGGTGGTGGGAGAGCCGGCAAGCACAGCAGCTACCCCAGCCCCATTGACAAGTACAGCAGCATCCTTTGAGAGGTCTGAAGGTTTTGAATGGCCTTTGGGTACCCTTGGGACCTTCCTGCGGATTGTGGTGGGGATCAGCGTATTGGCACACACACAGACTGTGTTTTACCCACCACCTGTCGGAGTCGCGGGAGACAAGCCTCATGCTATCATGGTCAGCAAGTCTCGTTTATTTAGCAAAATACAGCCATTTTTATAGTCTCAGTGTTAGATACAATTTCTGCTAGGGTACAGTAAAATCATTGGTTAGTTTGTGCTAACGCAGGGGTTTCTAAATAACCGCGACCGCTTCTTGTTTCAATATGTTTCACTCTTGCTCAAGCGTTACCGTTGCGCTATCTCAGCAAGCATACATCCTGTCCTTGAGCAACCATTGACTACACAGTTGCTGCTGTGTTCTTCGGCCTAGATCTTGACTAGTTACACAGTTTCGTGGCCTTTGTCCTGCAGCCATTCTGCTGTCAGGCTCTCTACACTTCCCCCGTTTTCTTTAGTAGCAAGCATAGCCATTTTATGATTAAAAGTATTCGATATCATTTTTTGCAAACACTGCATGATACACGGTAAAAGTAAAATTGCGAGCAAAATTATAGCCAGCACCAAAGCAAGTTTTTCTATCAAAGTGATTAACCAAGGAGATAATCCAAAGGACGCTAACCAGTTTGTGAAAGGATCACTTGTTTCCTGTAATTTTCGCATATTGTCTTTTAAGTATGCTAATTGTTTGTGAATGGAGTTAGAGTGGTCTGAAAGATTCATGCAGCACATACCTTCAAATTCATCACACCCATGACCTTGTGCTAAGAGGAGAAAATTGATTGCTGCTCTGTTTTGCAAAGTTGCATGTCTTATAGAGTCAACATCAGTGAGCAGCGCAGAGAGAGCGGATGCTGTAGCATTAGTTTTCTTAGCAAGCCAACATCCTAACTTATTCAATGTTGCCAAAGCTTGAGCGCTAGCTACTCCGGGAGCTAAAAATGAAGCAGCTATTTTTTCACCTGGTTCCAAAAATTTACTTTGTCATCGCAGCTCGGTTGAAAAGCGTGCGTTGACCTTCGAGAACACAATCCTCGTTTATTTATTATCATAGTGTTATTAGGGATAAACATGCCTAAAGTCCCTACTGCACACGGGCCATCCTTTATATGGGATAGCACCCTTTCCCAGGCCCGATCTTGTGGCAACTGAGGCATGGACTCTGTTTCTGGCTACAAATGAAATCCCTTATTGAGTGAGCTTACAGGTTTTTATAGTATTCTGCTTAGCAGTTAGTAGCGGTTAGTTCTTTTGGTACTTTTCCATCACAAAACAATTTTATTAATCGCACACTCTTTCAGCTAATCACATTACTGTCCACACACCTTTGTTTGAATAATTATTTCTAAACATAGTTCTCTGCTATCACTACTCATTACAATCTCACTTCCACTTCCCCTTGACTACACATTCTTTATCCTGTCTTAAGCATCCTCCTGTTTCCAAATGTACAGTCCTCAGAAATTATCTTGATGCTTTCTTCGGTTCCACCCGGTGTTCTTTCTCCACTTCTAACTTGTCCCGTTCACTTCTCCCAAGGTTTGTGGCTGATAAGAGTCCAGATGCCTGGGCTCTCATCCAGGTCTACTGGTGCAGCTTCTTGTGCAGCATTCCCCTCATCTCCCCCTTCTTTATAAACTAACGAAACATTGTTAATAGACTTAGCAAACAAACGATTTACACAAGCAATTAAACAAGGAAGTTTGATTAAAATACATAGAGATTTTTACATAGGTTAATGCGATTTTAATAATATTTTTCAAGCATGCACTGACGCCCTATTCTGACAGCAAACTTTCTAGCCATTTCCAGCTACTCTCCACTCACAACTTCTTAACTCCGTCCTTTAGGTTTTGAATTGCATCATGGACAGACTCAGAATGATCAGATAGGTTCACGTAACACATTCTGTCAAAGTCTTTACATCCATGTCCTTGAGATAATTGCAAAAAATCTATGGCAGCTCTGTTTTGAAGGGTAGCGTGTTTGACTGAATCGTGCTCTGTTAAGAGACCATTGCTGTGGGTGAAAGACCTCCGGGGCAGAGGCTGGGTTTCTTACCGCCTCTCACCGGGAGGAGTGGACCCCGCACCGCCGCGCACCCCGCGCCTGCCGGAGCACACAAAGGCGAGGGGCGGGCGAGTATCAGAGCCCTCTGCCCGCGGGCAGGCAATGGGGGGAGCCCGCCGGAGCCTGCTGCTGCCGCCGCCGGGCGAGTGAGTGAGGTCGCGGCATCAGGGAGGTGGAGGCGGCGCGCCCGTGCTCCGCAGCTCCCTATCCCACCGCTGCCACCGGGTGCAGCCCCTCGGTCGGCGGGGAGCCCCCGCCGCAGCCTCCGTTCGGCTCCCGCCGGAGCGCCGTTTTCCTCCCCGCCGTCCAGCCCCCGGTTCGCCTCGTGACGGACGGGATGTGGAGCATTCAGGTTGTGGGGCAGGCTCACAGCACCTTGATTTTCCGCTTGTTTTTTAATGTTTTTCCACATATCATGCGGGTCAGGGGGGTAGAGGTGGGGTTCTCTGTCAGGGTCGATTATTCCGGGATCAAAAGGGTCATCTTTGCCTGGCTCGTTTGCTGTTGCAGCCCGCCGGCAGATATCTTCCCGCAGATCGATACGCGCGGGCGGGTTAGGGGCAGAAGGATCATAGTTACGATTCTGATCTTGTGCCAAACGGGCACTTTCAGCCGCACGTTTCTCTGCCTGTACCATCAGGAGTTCGTTATGTATCAAACGCCACAATTTGGATAACTTTTTAGCAGTTTTATCATCATCTAATGTAAGATCCCATAATTTATCACCGTAGCGACGCCATTCCGATAACTGGTGAACAGAGTGGGGGTCACTAAAAATACCGAGAGACTGGGCATGAGAAAGAAGGGCAGGGAGGTCCTTATCAAAGTCTAAGCCTTTTACCCCCCGACGACGGAGGAAGGCAGTAAAAAGATCATACGCCGCTTGCCTGTCCATATTTACCGGATCCGTTGCACCCTCCAGGCGTCGGCAGCGCGTAGCAGCAGAGCCAGCCGATGCTGCACTCCGGGCCAAAGCAGAGATCACGCAGTCCACCGATGTGCCACTGCAGTCCTGCAGAAGCCGTCTTTATGTCGAGACCTGCACCCTCCGCAACTCTTGAAAGGGACGGTCCCTTCCTTGGTCCCTGTTCGGGCGCCAAATGTCGGAGTCGCGGGAGACAAGCCTCATGCTATCATGGTCAGCAAGTCTCGTTTATTTAGCAAAATACAGCCATTTTTATAGTCTCAGTGTTAGATACAATTTCTGCTAGGGTACAGTAAAATCATTGGTTAGTTTGTGCTAACGCAGGGGTTTCTAAATAACCGCGACCGCTTCTTGTTTCAATATGTTTCACTCTTGCTCAAGCGTTACCGTTGCGCTATCTCAGCAAGCATACATCCTGTCCTTGAGCAACCATTGACTACACAGTTGCTGCTGTGTTCTTCGGCCTAGATCTTGACTAGTTACACAGTTTCGTGGCCTTTGTCCTGCAGCCATTCTGCTGTCAGGCTCTCTACAACCACCATTTTGTGTGATCTCAAAAGTTAAGCAGAGTCGGGTTTGGGTCTTGTCTACGGTTAGACGGTGATATAGGAGCACCAAGAGATTTTCCTCAAGGCTGTACAGTCATGAGTGTCAGGGTGTGTGGGACAGTATGGGCAAGTATCTAGTCCACTGGGCCCCTCCAGTGCTTTGGAAGCATCAGAGATGGAAGGCAGCTGTATGGAGCTCCCAGCAACAAGGGGCAGAAACTGCTGAAGGGGACAGTGAATTATTTTGTGCCTGGTGGGCCCATGGCACTTCAGGCCATCAGGGCAGAGACGCAGCATAGAGATGGACT
>NW_026916162.1:0-34350 GCF_034315485.1 Pezoporus occidentalis | reverse complement strand
GGGTGGGGCATAGAGGTCACGTGATCACTATGGACCCCCTCCACCCCATAGCAGGCACCGGAGGAGAGCAGCAAAGAGGCCAAGAAGGAAAGCAGGTGGGGAAGGGGATCTATGGGGCGCTATGGGGGCCTATGGGGCGCTATGGGGGTCAATGGGGTCCCTATGGGGCGCTGTGGGGTTCCTATGGGGCGCTATGGGGGTCAGTGGGGGTCAGTGGAGTCCCTATGGGGGTCAGTGGGGTCCCTATGGGGCTCTATGGGGTCGCTATGGGAGTCAGTGGGGTGCCTATGGGGCACTATGGGGTGCCTATGGGGGTCAATGGGGTGTCTATGAGGGTTAATGGGGTGCCTATGGGGCACTATGGGGTGCCTATGGGGGTCAGTGGGGTCGCTATGGGGTCCCTATGGGGCGCTATGGGGTGCCTCTTGGGGTCAATGGGGTCCCTATGGGGGTCAGTGGGGTCCCTATGGGGTGCCTATGGGGGTCAATGGGGTGCCTATGGGGGTCAATGGGGTGCCTATGGGGTGCCTATGGGGGTCAATGGGGCGCTATGGGGTCCCTATTGGTTGCCTATGAGGCAGGCACTATGGGGTCCCTATGGGGCGCTGTGGGGTCCCTATGGGGCGCTATGGGGTCCCTATGGGGTGCCTATGAGGCACTATTGGGTCCCTATGGGGTGCTATGGGGTGCCTTTGGGGGTCAGTGGTGTCTCTATGGGTCACTATGGGGTCCCTATGGGGCGCTATGAGGTCCCTATGGGGGTCAATGGGGTCCCTATGGGGCGCTGTGGGGGGCCTATGGGGCTCTATGGGGTCCCTATGGGGGTCAGTGGGGTCCCTATGGGAGTCAGTGGGGTGCCTATGGGGGTCAATGGGGTCCCTATGGGGGTCAGTGGGGTCCCTATGGGGCGCTATGGGGTGCCTATGGGGTGCCTATGGGGGTCAGTGGGGTCCCTATGGGAGTCAGTGGGGTGCCTATGGGGCGCTATGGGGTGCCTATGGGGTCCCTATGGGGTGCCTATGGGGGTCAATGGGGTGCCTGTAGGGGTCAGTGGGATCCCTATGGGGCGCTATGGTGTCCCTATGGGGGTCAGTGGGGTCCCTATGGGGTGCCTATGGGGCACTATGGGGTGCCTATTGGGCGCTATGGGGTCCCTATGGGGCGCTATGGGGTCCCTATGGGGTGCCTATGAGGCACTGTGGGGTCCCTATGGGGCGCTATGGGGTCCCTATGGGGCGCTATGAGGTTCCTATGGGGGTCAAGGGGGTCCCTATGGGGGTCAATGGAGTCCCTATGGGGCGCTATGGGGTGCCAATGGGGTACTATGGGGTGCCTATGGGGGTCCCCCCCCCCCCTGGGGTCCCATGGGCAGTCGGAAGAAGGGTGCAGGAGCCGGAGCCGGAGCCGTGAGCACAGACACAGGTGGGGGGCAATGGGGGGCAATGGAGTCAATGGGGGTCAATGGGGCTCAATGGGGGGCAGTGGGGGGCAATGGGAGTCAATGGGGGGCAGTGGGGGGCAATGGGAGTCAATGGGGGGCAGTAGGGGGCAATGGGACTCTACGGGCAATGGGGGGCAATGGAGTCAATGGGGGGCAGTGGGGCCGCAGCCGGAAGAAGCGGAGCAGGAGCCGGAGCCGGAGCCGTGAGCACAGACACAGGTGGGGGGCAATGGGGGTCAATGGGGGGCAATGGGGGTCAATGGGGCTCAATGGGGGGCAATGGGAGTCAATGGGGGCAATGTGGGGCAATGGGGGGCGATGGGGACAATGGGGGGCAATGGGTGTCAGTGGGGATCAATGGGGGTCAGTGGGGGGCAATGGGGGGCAATGGGGATCAATGGAGTCAAGGGGGGTCAATGTGGGGCAGTGTGAGTCAATGGGGGTCTGTGGGGCCAATGGGAGTCAATGGGGGTCAGTGGAAATCAATGGGTGTCAATGGGGGTTGATGGGAGTCAATGGGGGTCATGGGTCAATGGGAGTCAAAGGAGAGTCAATGGGGCTCAATGGGGGGCAATGGAGTCAATGGGGGGCAGTGGGGGGCAGTGGGTGTCAATGGGGGGCAATGGGGGTCAATGGGGATCAGTGGGAGTCAATGGAGATTAATGGGGATTAATGTGGGGCAATGGAAGTCAATGGAATCAGTGGGGCCAATAGGAGTCAATGGGGGTCAGTGGGGCTCAGTGGGGTCAATGGGAGTCAATGGAGTTCAATGGGGATCAATGTGGGGCAATGGAAGTCAATGGAATCAGTGGGGCCAATGGGAGTCAATGGGGGTCAATGGAGTTCAATGGGGGTCAATGGGTGTCAATGAGGATCCATGGAGTCAATGGGGATCAATGCCCCCCCATTGACCCCCATTGCCCCCCACTGACTCCATTGACCCCCATTGACTCCCACTGACCAACATTGACACCCATTGCCCCCCATTGCCCCCCATTGCCCCCCATTGCCCCCCATTGACCCCCATTGACCAACATTGACACCCATTGACCCCCATTGCCCTCCATTGACTCCATTGCCCCCCATTGACTCCCATTGACTCCCCCATTGCCCCCATTGACTCCCCATTGACTTGCCCCCATTGACTCCCATTGACTCCCATTGCCTCCCATTGACTCCATTGACCCCCATTGACTCCCATTGACTCCCATTGACACCCATTGACTCCTATTGAGCCCCATTGATCCCCACTGATTCCATTGCCCCCCATTGCCCCCCAAGCCGGGACCGGGACCGGGATCGGCGCCGCCGGAGCCGGAGCCGCGAGCGCCGGAGCCGTCACCGGAGCCGCAGCCGCGAGCGCCGCCGGGGGGGGAGCCGCTCCCGCAGCCGCGACCGGCGCCGCGACGACCGCGCCCGGTGAGCCCCACATCCGCCCCACATCCACCCCATAGCTGCCCCATAGCTGACCCACAGCTGACCCATAGCTGCCCCATAGGTGCCCCATAGCTGACCCATAGGTGCCCCATAGCTGCCCCATAGCTGACCCATAGCTGACCCATAGGTGCCCCATAGCTGACCCATAGCTGCCCCACATTCACCCCATAGCTGACCCATAGCTGGCCTATAGCTGACCCATAGGTGGCCCACATCCGCCCCATAGCTGACCCACATTCACCCCATAGCTGACCCACATTCACCCCATAGCTGACCCATAGGTGCCCCATAGCTGACCCATAGGTGCCCCATAGGTGCCTCATAGCTGGCCTATAGGTGCCCCATAGGTGCCCCATAGCTGGCCTATAGCTGACCCATAGGTGGCCCACATCCACCCCATAGCTGACCCATAGCTGACCCACATTCACCCCATAGCTGCCCCACATCCGCCCCATAGCTGACCCACATCCACCCCATAGCTGCCCCACATCCGCCCCATAGCTGACCCATAGCTGACCCATAGCTGACCCATAGCTGACCCATAGGTGCCCCACATCCGCCCCATAGCTGCCCCATAGCTGACCCACGGTGGGGAGCTGCCCCATAGCTGGGAGCTGACCCATAGCTGACCCATAGCTGACCCATAGCTGACCCATAGGTGCCCCACATCCGCCCCATAGCTGCCCCATAGCTGACCCACATTCACCCCATAGCTGCCCCACATCCGCCCCATAGCTGACCCACATCCGCCCCATAGCTGACCCATAGGTGCCCTATAGCTGACCCATAGGTGCCCCATAGCTGATCCATAGGTGCCCCATAGCTGACTCACAGCTGACCCATAGCTGACCCACAGCTGACCCATAGCTGACCCATAGGTGCCCCACATCCGCCCCATAGCTGACCCGTAGCTGACCCATAGGTGCCCCATAGCTGACCCATAGGTGCCCCACATCCGCCCCATAGCTGACTCATAGCTGACCCATAGGTGCCCCATAGCTGACCCGTAGCTGACCCATAGGTGCCCCATAGCTGACCCGTAGCTGACCCATAGGTGCCCCATAGCTGACCCATAGCTGACCCATAGGTGCCCCATAGCTGACCCATAGGTGCTCCATAGCTGACCTATAGGTGCCCCACATCTGCCCCATAGCTGCCCCATAGGTGCCCCACATCTGCCCCATAGCTGACCCATAGGTGCCCCACATCCGCCCCATAGCTGCCCCATAGCTGACCCATAGCTGACCCATAGGTGCCCCACATCCGCCCCATAGCTGACCCATAGGTGCCCTACATCCGCCCCATAGCTGCCCCGTAGGTGCCCCGTAGCTGCCCCACAGCTGCCCCACAGCTGCCCAAGAGCTGACCCATAGCTACCCCATAGCCGCCCCATAGCCGCCCCATAGCTGCCTCACGGCTGCTCCGCAGCTGACCCACATTAGCCCCAAATCAACCCAAAACAGCTCCAAACCGACCCCAGATCAGCCCCACAGTTGACCCACATCTCACCTATATCCAACCCACAACTGCTCCACTCAGCCCCACATCTGCCCCACATCAGCCCCACATCCGCCCCATATCAACCCCCACATCTGCCCCATATCAACCCCCACATCCGCCCCGTATCAGCCCCACATCCGCCCCATATCAACCCCCACATCCGCCCCATATCAACCCCCACATCCGCCCCATATCAACCCCCACATCCGCCCCATATCAACCCCCACATCCGCCCCATATCAGCCCCACATCCGCCCCATATCAACCCCCACATCCGCCCCATATCAGCCCCACATCCGCCCCATATCAGCCCCACATCCGCCCCATATCAGCCCCACATCCGCCCCATATCAGCCCCACATCCGGCCCATATCAACCCCCACATCCGCCCCATATCAGCCCCACATCCGCCCCATATCAGCCCCCACATCCGCCCCATATCAACCCCCACATCCGCCCCATATCAGCCCCACCTCCGCCCCATATCAACCCCCACATCCGCCCCACATCAGCCCCACATCCGCCCCGTATCAGCCCCACATCCGCCCCATATCAGCCCCACATCCGCCCCATATCAACCCCACATCCGCCCCAAATCAGCCCCACATCCGCCCCATATCAACCCCACATCCGCCCCATATCAGCCCCACATCCGCCCCATATCAACCCCACATCCGCCCCATATCAGCCCCACATCCGCCCCATATCAACCCCACATCCGCCCCATATCAACCCCCACATCCGCCCCATATCAACCCCACATCAGTCCCACATCCGCCCCATATCAGCCCCACAGCCGCCCCATATCAACCCCCACATCCGCCCCATATCAGCCCCCACATCCGCCCCATATCAGCCCCACATCCGCCCCATATCAGCCCCACATCCGCCCCATATCAGCCCCACATCCGCCCCATATCAACCCCCACATCCGCCCCATATCAACCCCACATCCGCCCCATATCCACCCCATATCAACCCCCACATCCACCCCATATCAGCCCCACATCCGCCCCATATCAGCCCCACATCCGCCCCATATCAACCCCCACATCCGCCCCATATCAGCCCCACATCCGCCCCATATCAGCCCCACATCCGCCCCATATCAACCCCACATCCGCCCCATATCAGCCCCACATCCGCCCCATATCAGCCCCACATCCGCCCCATATCAGCCCCACATCCGCCCCATATCGGCCCCCATTGACCCCCATGTTCTGCCCCCCAGGCGCCGCTTTGGGCACAGCAAGAGCCCCTTGTACCGGGAGAAGAGCCCCGTGAGGTGAGACACGGGATAACATGGGATAACATGGGATAACATGGATAACATGGGATAACATGGGATAACATGGGATAACATGGGATAACATGGGATGACATGGGATAACATGGGGTAACATGGGATAACATGGGGTAACATGGGATAACATGGGGTAACATGGGATAACATGGGATAACATGGGATAACATGGGACATGGGATAACATGGGATAACATGGGATAACATGGGATAACATGGGGTAACATGGGATAACATGGGGTAACATGGGATAACATGGGGTAACATGGGGTAACATGGGGTAACATGGGGTAACATGGGATAACATGGGGTAACATGGGGTAACATGGGATAACATGGGATAACATGGGATAACATGGGATAACATGGGATAACATGGGGTAACATGGGATAACATGGGGTAACATGGGGTAACATGGGATAACATGGGGTAACATGGGATAACATGGGGTAACATGGGGTAACATGGGGTAACATGGGATAACATGGGATAACATGGGATAACATGGGGTAACATGGGATAACATGGGATAACATGGGGTGACATGGGGTGACATGGGGTAACATGGGGTAACATGGGGTGACATGCTGTAACACGCGATAACCTGCTCTAACACGATGAGACGTGATAACACGCTCTAACACATAACACGCGATAACATGTTCTAATACATGATAACACGCTCTAACACGCTCTGACACACTCTAACACACCATAACACGCTCTAACACGCTCTAACACATGATAACACGTGATAACGTGCTCTAACACGTGATAACATGCTCTAACACGCTCTAACACACTCTGACATGTGATAACACACGATAACACGTGATAACACGTGATAACACGCTCTAACACACATGCTCTAACACACTAACACGCTCTAACGTGCTCTGACACGATAACACACGATAACATGCTCTAACAAACACGCTCTGACATGCTCTAACACGCTATGACATGCTCTAGCACGCTCTAACACACGATAACATGCTCTAACACACGATAACACGCTCTAATGCTCTAACATGTGATAACAGGTGATAACATGTGCTAACATGTGATAACACACCATAACATGCTCTAATATGCTCTAACACGTGATAACACGTGATGACACGCTCTAACACATAACACGTGATGACACACTCTAACACATGATAACACACTCTAACACGTGATAACACGCTGTAACATGCTCTAACACACTCTAACACGTGATAACACGTGATAACACGTGATAACATGCTGACACGTGATGACATGCTCTAACACATGATAGCACGCTTTAACATGCTCTGACACACTCTAACACACGATAATACGCTCTAACACATAACACGTTCTAACACATGATAACACGCTCTAACACGCTCTAACACGTGATAACACGCTCTGACATGCTCTAACACACGATAACACGCTCTAACACACTCTAACACATGATGACACATGATAACACGCTCTGACACGTGATAACGTGATAACACGCTCTAACACGCTCTAACACACTCTAACACACAATAACATGCTCTAACACGCTCTAACATGTGATAACACGTGATAACACGCTCTAACACATGATAACACGCGATAACACGTGATAACATGTTCTAACACACGATAACACGCTCTAACGCATGATAACACACTCTAACACGCTCCGACACGCTCTAACATGCTCTGACACGTGATAACATGTTCTAACATGTGATGACACGTGATGACACGTGATAACACGCTCTAACACATGATAACACGCTCTAACATGTGATAACACGCTCTAACACATGATAACACGCTCTAACATGCTCTAACACACGATAACACGCTCTAACACGCTCTAACACGCTCTAACACGTGATGACACGTGATAACGCTGTAACACATGATAACGCATGCTAACACACTCTAACACGTGATAACACACTCTAACACGCTCTAACGTGTTAACACGTGATAACACGTGATAACACGCTATGACACGTGATGACACGTGATAACACGCTCTAACACGTGATGACACGTGATAACACGCTCTAACACATAACACACTATAACACGCTCTAACACGCTATGACACGCTCTAACACACTCCAACACATGATAACACGGTCTGACACGCTCTAACACATGATAACACGCTGTGACACGTGATGACACATGATAACACGCTCTAACACGCTCTGACACGTGATAACACGCTGTGACACACTCTAACGCTCTAACACATGATGACATGTGATAACATGCTCTGACACATGATGACACGTGATGACACATGATAACATGCTCTAACATGCTCTGACACACTCTAACACGTGATAACACGCTCTGACACGTGATAACACGCTCTAACGCACTCTAACACGCTCTAACATGTGTTAACACGCTCTAACATGTGATAACACACTCTAACATGCTCTAACACGCTCTGACACGTGATAACACGCTCTAACGCACTCTAACACGCTCTACCACATGATAACACCCTCTAACACGCTCCGACGCGCTCTAACATGCTCTGACACGTGATAACACGCTCTAACACGCTCTGACACGTGATAACACGCGATAACACGCTCTGACACGTGATGACACGTGATGACACGATAACCCGCCATAACCCGTTGCGTGCAGGGAGCCGCTGGGCAGCCTGAGCCCCGAGGAGCGCGACGCGCGCACGGTGTTCTGCATGCAGCTGGCGGCGCGCATCCGGCCCCGAGACCTCGAGGACTTCTTCTCCGCCGTCGGCAAGGTCAGCGGCGCTATGGGGCTGACCCACACAATCTATGGGGCTGACCCACATTTCCTATGGGGCTGACCCACACGATCTATGGGTCGCGCCCCACACGATCTATGGGGCTGACCCACACTTTCTATGGGGCTGACCCACACTTCCTATGGGGCTGACCCACACGCTCTATGGGGCTGACCCACACAATCTATGGGTCCCACCCCACACGATCTATGGGGCTGACCCACACTTCCTATGGGGCTGACCCACACGATCTATGGGGCTGACCCACACGATCTATGGGTCGCGACCCACACTTTCTATGGGGCTGCCTCACACTTTCTATGGGGCTGCCCCACACGCTCTATGGGGCTGACCCACACGCTCTATGGGGCTGACCCACACGCTCTATGGGGCTGACCCACACGCTCTATGGGGCTGACCCACACTTTCTATGGGGCTGACCCACACGATCTATGGGGCTGACCCACACGATCTATGGGGCTGACCCACACGATCTATGGGGCTGACCCACACGATCTATGGGGCTGACCCACACGCTCTATGGGGCTGACCCACACGATCTATGGGGCTGACCCACACGATCTATGGGGCTGACCCACACGCTCTATGGGGCTGACCCACACTTTCTATGGGGCTGACCCACACTTTCTATGGGTCCCACCCCACACTTTCTATGGGGCTGACCCACACTCTCTATGGGGCTGACCCACACTTTCTATGGGTCCCACCCCACACTTTCTATGGGGCTCGCCCCCACGCTTTCTATGGGTCCGCCCCACACTCTCTATGGGTCGCGACCCACACTTTCTATGGGGCTGACCCACACGATCTATGGGGCTGACCCACACTTTCTATGGAGCTGACCCACACGCTCTATGGGGCTGACCCACACTTCCTATGGGGCTGACCCACACTTTCTATGGAGCTGACCCACACATTCTATGGGGCTCACCCACACGATCTATGGGGCTGACCCACACGCTCTATGGGGCTCACCCACACGCTCTATGGGGCTCACCCACACGATCTATGGGGCTGCCCCACACGATCTATGGGTCGCGCCCCACACATTCTATGGGTCCCACCCCACACTTTATGGGTCTGCCCCACACTTTATGGGTCCCGCCCCACACTTTCTATGGGTCCTGCCCCACACTTTCTATGGGTCCACCCCACACATTCTATGGGTCCCACCCCACACATTCTATGGGTTGCCCCACACTTTCTATGGGTCCCACCCCACACATTCCATGGGTCCCGCCCCACACATTCCATGGGTCCACCCCACACTTTCTATGGGTCCCACCCCACACATTCTATGGGTCTCGCCCCACACTTTCTGTTGCTCCCGCCCCACACTTTCTATGGGTCCCGCCCCACACTTTCTATGGGTCCCACCCCACACATTCTATGGGTTGCCCCACACTTTCTATGGGTCCCACCCCACGCTTTATGGGTCCCACCCCACACATTCTATGGGTCTGCCCCACACATTCCATGGGTCGCGCCCCACACATTCCATGGGTCCCACCCCACACTTTATGGGTCCCTCCCCACACATTCTATGGGTCCTGCCCCACACATTCTATGGGTCCACCCCACACTTTCTATGGGTCCCACCCCACACACTCTATGGGTCCCACCCCACACTTTATGGGTCCCACCCCACACATCCTATGGGTCCACCCCACACATTCCATGGGTCCACCCCACACTTTATGGGTCCCACCCCACACATTCTATGGGTTGCGCCCCACACTTTATGGGTCTGCCCCACACATTCCATGGCTCCCGCCCCACACATTCCATGGGTCTGCCCCACGGCAGGTGCGGGACGTGCGCATCATCTCGGACCGCAACTCGCGGCGCTCCAAGGGCATCGCCTACGTGGAGTTCTGCGACATCCAATCGGTGCCCTTGGCCATCGGGCTCACGGGGCAGCGCCTGCTCGGCGTGCCAATCATCGTGCAGGCCTCGCAGGTGGGGCGCTGTGGGGCGCTATGGGGCGGGGTGTGGGGCGGGGTGTGGGGTGGGTATGGGGGGTGGTTATGGGGTGGATATGGGGCAGCTATGGGGGGGGATATGGGGGGGATATGGGGCGGATATGGGGGGATATGGGGGGGATATGGGGGGGAGAGGGGTGGATGTGGGGGGGGATGTGGGGTGGATATGGGGGGGTTATGGGGGGGCTATGGGGCGGGGTGTGGGGCCGGATGTGGGGTGGGTATGGGGGGGGATATGGGGGGGTATGGGGCAGGATATGGGGCGGATATGGGAGGGATATGGGGTGGTTATGGGGGGCGCTATGGGGCGGGATGTGGGGCGGATATGGGGTGGTTATGGGGGTCTATGGGGGGGTATGGGGGTGGATATGGGGGGGATATGGGGTGTCTGCTGTGGTTATGGGGGTGTATGGGGGGATATGGGGGGGATATGGGACAGCTATGGGGAGGGGATGGGGGGGATATGGGGCAGCTATGGGGGGGATGGGGGGGATATGGGGTGGATATGGGGCAGCTATGGGGGGGGATGGGGGGGATATGGGGCAGGGATGGGGGGGGATATGGGGTGGATATGGGGCAGCTATGGGGTGGCTGGGGGGGATATGGGGGGGCTATGGGATATGGGGGGTGGGGGCGGGATGTGGGGTGGATATGGGGTGGGGGGGGGGTGGGGGGGATATGGGGTGGGGGATGGGGGGGATATGGGGTGGTGGGGGTCTATGGGGGGGATATGGGGTGGCTATGGGGGGGATATGGGGGGTTCTATGGGGCGGGATGTGGGGCGGGATGTGGGGGGGATATGGGGGGGATATGGGGGGATATGGGGGGGATATGGGGGGTGCTATGGGGCGGGATGTGGGGTGGATATTGGGGGGGATATGGGGCGCTATGGGGCGGGATGTGGGTCGGGATATGGGGCGGATATGGGGGGGTTATGGGGCGGATATGGGGTGGTTATGGGGGTCTATGGGGGGGTTATGGGGTGCTATGGGGGGTTATGGGGGGCTATGGGGTGGCTATGGGGGGGATATGGGGCGGATGGGGGGGTATGGGGGTGGATATGGGGCGCTGTGGGGCAGGATACGGGGTGTCTATGCGGTGGTTATGGGGGTCTATGTGGGGGTAGGGGGGCAGATATGGGGGGGGATATGGGGTGTCTATGAGGTGGTTATGGGGGGGTAGGGGGGCAGATATGGGGCGGATATGGGGTGGATGTGGGGCGGATATGGGGCGGATATGGGGTGGATATGGGGTGGATATGGGGCGGATATGGGGGGATGTGGGGGGGGATATTGGGGGGGATATGGGGGTCTATGGGGGCTTTATGGGGGCTTTATGGGGGTCTATGGGGGTCTATGGGGCGATATGGGGCGGCTATGGGGTGGCTGCGGGGGGGGATATGGGGTCTATGTGGTGTCTATGGGGTCTCTATGGATCCCTATGGGTCCCTATGGATCCCTATGGATCCCTATGGGTCTCTATGGGTCTCTATGGGTCTCTATGGGTCTCTATGAGTCCCTATGGGTCCCTGCCCCACATCTCCCCCCCCCATAGGCCGAGAAGAACCGTCTGGCGGCCATGGCCAACAACCTGCAGAAGGGCTCGGGGGGCCCCATGCGCCTCTACGTGGGCTCCCTGCACTGCAACATCACCAAGGAGATGCTGAGGGGCATCTTCGAGCCCTTCGGCAAGGTAGCGACCCATAGCGCGACCCATAGCGGGACCCATAGCGCGACCCATAGCGCGACCCATAGCGGGGATCCATAGAGAGACCCATAGCGGGACCCATAGCGGGACACAGAGCGGGACCCATAGCGGGACCCATAGCGGGACCCATAGCGGGACCCATAGCGGGACCCATAGCGCGACCCATAGCGGGACCCATAGAGAGACCCATAGCAGGGATCCATAGAGAGACCCATAGCGGGACCCATAGAGAGACCCATAGCGGGACCCATAGCGGGACCCATAGCGCGACCCATAGCGGGACCCATAGCCCATGGGACCCATAGCGCGACCCATAGCGGGACCCATAGCGCGACCCATAGCAGGGATCCATAGAGAGACCCATAGCGGGACCCATAGAGAGACCCATAGCGGGACCCATAGCGGGACCCATAGCGGGACCCATAGCGGGACCCATAGCGGGACCCATAGCGCGACCCATAGCGGGACCCATAGCGCGACCCATAGCAGGGATCCATAGAGAGACCCATAGCGGGACCCATAGAGAGACCCATAGCGGGACCCATAGCGGGACCCATAGCGCGACCCATAGCGGGACCCATAGCGGGACCCATAGCGGGACCCATAGCGGGACACATAGAGAGACCCATAGCGGGACCCATAGCGAGACCCATAGCGGGGATCCATAGAGAGACACATAGCGGGACCCATAGCGGGACCCATAGAGAGACCCATAGCGGGACCCATAGCGGGACCCATAGCGGGCCCCATGCGCCTCTACGTGGGCTCCCTGCACTGCAACATCACCAAGGAGATGCTGAGGGGCATCTTCGAGCCCTTCGGCAAGGTAGCGACCCATAGCGGGACCCATAGCGGGACCCATAGCGCGACCCATAGCGGGACCCATAGAGAGGCCCATAGCGGGACACATAGCACGACCCATAGCGGGACACGTAGCGGGACCCATAGAGAGACCCATAGCGGGACCCATAGCGGGACCCATAGCGGGACCCATAGCGGGACCCATAGCGGGACACATAGAGGGACCCATAGCGGGACACAGAGCGGGACCCATAGCGGGACCCATAGCGGGACCCATAGCGGGACACATAGAGGGACCCATAGCGGGACACAGAGCGGGACCCATAGCGGGACCCATAGCGGGACCCATAGCGGGACCCATAGCGCGACCCATAGCGGGACCCATAGCGGGACCCATAGCGAGACCCATAGCGGGACCCATAGCGGGACCCATAGCGCGACCCATAGCGGGACACATAGCGGGACCCATAGCGGGACCCATAGCGGGACCCATAGACAGACCCATAGAGGGACCCATAGCGGGACCCATAGAGGGACCCATAGAGGGACCTATAGAGGGACCCATTGAGGGACCCATAGAGGGAGCCATTGACAGACCCATAGCGGGACCCATAGAGGGACCCATAGCGGGACCCATAGCGGGACCCATAGCGGGACCCATAGCGGGACCCATAGCGGGACCCATAGCGCGACCCATAGCGGGACCCATAGCGGGACCCATAGAGAGACCCATAGCGGGACCCATAGCGGGACCCATAGCGGGACACATAGCGGGACCCATAGCGGGACCCATAGCGGGACCCATAGAGAGACCCATAGCGGGACCCATAGCGGGACCCATAGCGGGACCCATAGCGGGACCCATAGCGGGACACATAGAGGGACACAGAGCGGGACACAGAGCGGGACCCATAGCGGGACCCATAGCGGGACCCATAGCGGGACACATAGAGGGACCCATAGCGGGACACAGAGCGGGACCCATAGCGGGACCCATAGCGGGACCCATAGCGGGCCCCATGCGCCTCTACGTGGGCTCCCTGCACTGCAACATCACCAAGGAGATGCTGAGGGGCATCTTCGAGCCCTTCGGCAAGGTAGCGACCCATAGCGGGACCCATAGCGGGACCCATAGCGGGACCCATAGCGGGACCCATAGCGGGACCCATAGAGAGACACAGAGCGGGACCCATAGCGGGGCACAGAGCGGGACCCATAGCGGGACCCATAGCGGGACCCATAGCGCGACCCATAGCGGGACCCAGAGCGGGACCCATAGCGGGACCCATAGCGGGACCCATAGCGGGACACAGAGCGCGACCCATAGCGGGACCCATAGAGAGACCCATAGCGGGACCCATAGCGGGACCCATAGCGCGACCCATAGCGGGACCCATAGCGCGAGCCATAGCGAGACCCATAGCGGGACCCATAGCGCGACCCATAGCAGGGATCCATAGCGGGACCCAGAGCGGGACCCAGAGCGGGACCCATAGCGCGACCCATAGCGGGACCCATAGCGGGACCCATAGCGGGACCCATAGCGGGACCCGTAGCGGGACACAGAGCGGGACCCATAGCGGGACCCATAGCGGGACCCATAGCGGGACCCATAGCGGGACCCATAGCGCGACCCATAGCGGGACACATAGCGGGACCCATAGCGGGACCCATAGAGAGACCCATAGCGGGACCCATAGCGGGACCCATAGAGAGACCCATAGCGGGACCCATAGCGGGACCCATAGCGGGACCCATAGAGAGACCCATAGCGGGACCCATAGCGGGACCCATAGAGAGACCCATAGCGCGACCCATAGCGGGACCCGTAGCGGGACACACAGCACGACCCATAGCGCGACCCATAGCGGGACCCATAGCGGGACCCATAGCGGGACCCATAGCGGGACCCATAGAGAGACCCATAGCGGGACCCATAGCGGGACCCATAGCGGGACCCATAGCGGGACCCATAGCGGGACCCATAGCGGGACCCATAGCGGGACCCATAGCGGGACCCATAGCGCGACCCATAGCGGGACCCATAGCGCGACCCATAGCGGGACCCATAGCGGGACACATAGCGGGACACATAGCGGGACCCATAGCGCGACCCATAGCGCGACCCATAGCGGGACCCATAGCGGGGATCCATAGAGGGACCCATAGCGGGACCCATAGCGGGGATCCATAGAGGGACCCATAGCGAGACCCATAGCGGGACCCATAGCGGGACCCATAGCGCGACCCATAGCGGGACACATAGCGGGACCCATAGCGGGGCACATAGAGAGACCCATAGCGGGACCCATAGCGGGACCCATAGAGAGACCCATAGCGCGACCCATAGAGAGACACATAGCGGGACACAGAGCGGGACCCATAGAGAGACCCATAGCGGGACCCATAGCGGGACCCATAGCGCGACCCATAGCGAGGATCCATAGAGAGACCCATAGAGAGACCCATAGCAGGGATCCATAGCGGGACCCATAGCGCGACCCATAGCGCGACCCATAGCGGGACCCATAGAGAGACCCATAGCAGGACCCATAGCGGGACCCATAGAGAGACCCATAGCGGGACCCATAGTGGGACCCATAGCGCGACCCATAGCGGGACCCATAGCGGGACCCATAGCAGGATCCATAGGGGGGCCCCATAGGGGGGCATCCCTAGGGATGGGCTATGGGGCTGGGGCTGGAGCCCATTGGGGGTCCCTGCCCCACAGATCGAGAGCATCGTCCTCATGCGGGACCCAGACACCGGGCAGTCCAAGGGCTACGGCTTCATCACGGTGAGAGCCCCACTGCGCCCCATAGAGACCCATAGAGACCCATAGAGACCCACGGAGAACCATAGAGACCCATAGAGACCCATTGCGCCCCATAGAGACCCATAGAGACCCATTGCGCCCCATAGAGACCCATGGAGACCCATAGAGACCCATAGAGACCCATTGCGCCCCATAGAGACCCATAGAGACCCATTGCGCCCCATAGAGACCCATGGAGACCCATAGAGACCCATTGATCCCCATAGAGCCCCATTGATGGCCATTGACCCCCATTGACTCCCATTGACCCCCATTGACTCCCATTGACTCCCATTGACCCCATTGACCCCCATTGACTCCCATTGACCCCCATTGACCCCCATTGACCCCCATTGACTCCCATTGACTCCCATTGACCCCCATTGACTCCCATTGACCCCCATTGACTCCCATTGACCCCCATTGACTCCCATTGACTCCCATTGACCCCCATTGACCCCCATTGACTCCCATTGAGCCCCATTGACCCCCATTGACCCCCCCCATTGACTCCCATTGACCCCCATTGACCCCCATTGACTCCCATTGACTCCCATTGACCCCCATTGACTCCCATTGACTCCCATTGATCCCATTGACCCCCATTGACTCCCATTGACCCCCATTGACGCCCATTGACCCCCATTGACTCCCATTGACCCCCATTGACTCCCATTGACTCCCATTGACCCCCATTGACCCCCATTGACTCCCATTGACCCCCATTGATCCCATTGACCCCCATTGACCCCCATTGACCCCCATTGACCCCCATTGACCCCATTGACTCCCATTGACCCCTTTGATTCCCCCCATTGACCCCCATTGATCCCCATCCCATTGACCCCCATTGACTCCCATTGACCCATTGACACCCATTGACCCCCATTGACCCCCATTGACCCCCATTGACCCCCATTGACTCCCATTGACCCCCATTGCCCCCCATTGACTCCCATTGGCCCCCATTCATTCCTATTCACTCGATTGACCCCCATTGATCCCCATTGACTCCCATTGACCCCCATTGACCCCCATCGCCCCCCATTGATCCCCATTGACCCCCCCTTGCCCCACTGCAGTTCTCGGAGGCGGAATGCGCGCGCCGGGCCCTAGAGCAGCTCAACGGCTTCGAGCTGGCCGGGCGCCCCATGCGTGTGGGGCAGGTCCACGAGGGCCCCGAGCTCGGCCTGCCCCTGCCCCTGCCTCTGCCCCCCGAGGGCCCCGACGAACCCGAGCTGCTGGGCCCCAGCGGGAGGCTTCAGCTCATGGCAAAGCTGGCCGAGGGTGAGGCACTTGGGGGGCAGGAAATGGGGGGGGGTGTGGGGCAGGGAGGGGGGGTTGTGGGGCAGGAAGGGGTGGTTATGGGGCTGTGGGGCAGGGAGGGGGTGGTTGATGTGGCGGGGGGGGGCTATGGGGCAGGAAGGGGTGGTTATGGGGTTGTGGGGCAGAGTGGGGTGGTGATGGGGCTATGGGGCAGAGGGGGGTTATGGGATTGATTGGGGTGGTTATGGGACTATGGGGTAGGAAGGGGGCTGTGGGGCAGAGTGGGGTGGTGATGGGGCTGTGGGGCAGGAAGGGGTGGTGATGGGACTATGGGGCAGAGGGGGCTATGGGGCAGGAAGGGGTGGTTATGGGGCTATGGGGCACAGGGATCTATGGGGCAGGGGGGTTGGTTATGGGGCTATGGGGCACAGGGATCTATGGGGCAGGGGAGGTTGTTGGTTATGGGGCTATGGGGCACAGGGATCTATGGGGCTGGGAGTGTGGTTCTGGGGCACAGGGATCTATGGGGCAGGGGGGTTGGCTATGGAGCACCGGGATCTATGGGGCAGGGGAGGTTGTTGGTTATGGGGCTATGGGGCACATGGATCTATGGGGCAGGGGAGGTTGTTGGTTATGGGGCACAGGGATCTATGGGGCAGAGGGCGGTCATTATGGGGCTATGGGGCACAGGGATCTATGGGGCAGGGGGTGTGGTTATGGGGCACAGGGATCTATGGGGCAGAGGGCGGTCATTATGAGGCTATGGGGCACAGGGATCTATGGGGCGGGGGGGGGTTGGTTATGGGGCACAGGGATCTATGGTTATGGGGCACAGGGATCTATGGGGCAGGGGAGGTTGTTGGTTATGGGGCACAGGGATCTATGGGGCAGGGGGGTTGGCTATGGAGCATCGGGATCTATGGGGCAGGGGTGTGGTTATGGAGCACAGGGATCTATGGGGCAGAGGGCGGTTGTTATGGGGCTATGGGGCACAGGGATCTATGGGGCAGGGGAGGTTGTTGGTTATGGGGCACAGGGATCTATGGGGCAGAGGGCGGTTGTTATGAGGCTATGGAGCACAGGGATCTATGGGGTGGGGGGGTTTGGTTATGGGACACAGGGATCTATGGGGCGGGGAGGGGGGTTGGTTATGGGGCACAGGGATCTATGGGGCAGGTGTGGGTTGGTTATGGGGCTCCTGCCCCATAGCGTCTCTGTTCCCCCCCCCCCCAGGCTCCGGGCTGCAGCTGCCCAGCACGGCCCAGGCCGCTCTGCAGCTCAATGGGGCCCTGCCCTTGGGGGCGCTCAACCCCGCGGCGCTCACTGGTAAGGGGGCTATGGGGCGCTATGGGGGGGCTATGGGGTGGTTATGGGGTGGTTATGGGGTGGCTATGGGGCGCTGTGGGGCGGCTATGGGGTGGGTATGGGGTGGTTATGGGGGGTCTATGGGGCGGGCTATGGGGGGCGCTATGGGGCGGCTATGGGGGGCTATGGGGTGCTATGGGGGGCTATGGGGCGGCTATGGGGCAGCTATGGGGTGGCTATGGGGGGCTATGGGGGGCTATGGGGTGGCTATGGGGGGCTATGGGGCGCTATGGGGTGGCTATGGGGTGGTTATGGGGTGGCTGTGGGGGGCTATGGGGTGAGTTTGGGGGATCTATGGGGTGGCTATGGAGTGTCAATGGGGGGCTATGGGATGGTTATGGGGGGTCTATGGGGTGGCTATGGGTGTCTATGGGGTCTCTATAGGGGTCTGTGGGGTCTTATGGGGTGTCTATAGGGGTCTATGGGGGTCTATGGGGCTCTGTGCGGTGTCTATGGGGCTCTATGGGGTGTCTATGGGGCTTTATGTGATGTCTCTGTGTTTCTCTGTGCCATCTCTATGGGGCTCCATGGGGCCTCTATGGGGCGCTTTGGTTGCCTGTGCTTTGTCCCTATAGGGCTGGGACTTGTGGGGCTCCCAATGGCTCCATCTATGGGGCAGCCCCACATCTCCCCCCCCCTCCTCTATGTGCCCCATAGCCCTGAGCCCGGCGCTGAACCTGGCCTCGCAGACGCTGGCGTCCCAGTGCCTCACGCTCTCGGGGCTCTTCTCCCCACAGACCATGTGAGGGGCGGGATCTATGGGGCAGAATGGGGGGGATCTGTGGGGCAGAAAGGGGGGGAATCTGTGATGGGGGGGATTCTATGGGGCAGAAATGGGGGGAAATCTATGTGATGGGGGGTATCTATGGGGCAGAAGGGGGATTCTATGGGGCAGAAAAGGGGGGAATCTATGGGGCAGAAATGGGGGATTCTATGGGGCAGAAAGGGGGGGATCTGTGGGGGAGAAAGGGGGGAATCTATGGGGCAGAATGGGGGGGATCTGTGGGGCAGAAAGGGTGGATTCTATGGGGGGGAATCTATGTGATGGGGGGGATCTGTGGGGCAGAAGGGGGGGATCTGTGGGGCAGAAGGGGGGGGATCTGTGGGGCAGAAAGGGGGGGGATCTATGGGGCAGAAATGGGATCTGTGGGGCAGAAGGGGGGGGATCTATGGGGCAGAAAGGGGGGGGATCTGTGGGGCAGAATGGGGGGATTCTATGGGCAGAAATGGGGGAGATCTATGTGATGGGGGGGTATCTATGGGGCAGAAAGGGGGGAATCTATGGGGCAGAATGGGGGGATCTGTGGGGCAGAATGGGGGGATTCTATGGGGCAGAAATGGGGAATCTATGGGGCAGAAATGGGGGGGAATCTATGTGATGGGGGGTATCTATAGGGCAGAAGGGGGATTCTATGGGGCAGAAAGGGGGGATTCTATGGGGCAGAAGGGGGGAATCTATGTAATGGGGGGGTATCTATGGGGCAGAAAAGGGGGGAATCTGTGATGGGGGGGATTCTATGGGGCAGAAATGGGGGGGAATCTATGTGATGGGGGGGATCTATGGGTCAGAAAGGGGGGAATCTATGGGGCAGAAGGGGGGGGATCTGTGGGGCAGAAAGGGGGAATCTATGGGGCAGAAAGGGGGGGATCTATGGGGCAGAATGGGGGGATCTGTGGGGCAGAATCTGTGGGGCAGAATGGGGGGGGGATCTATGGGGCAGAAAGGGGGGGGAAATATGTGGGAAAGGGGGGAATCTATGGGGCAGAAAGGGGGGAAATCTATGGGGCAGAAATGGGGAATCTATGTGATGGGGGGGTATCTATGGGGCAGAAGGGGGGGGATCTATGGGGCAGAATGGGGAGGGATCTGTGGGGCACAAAGGGGGGGAATATGTGGGAAAGGGGGGAATCTATGGGGCAGAAATGGGGGGGATCTGTGGGGCAGAATGGGGGGGATCTGTGGGGCAGAAAGGGGGGGGATCTGTGGGGCAGAAGGGGGGGGAATCTGTGGGGCAGAAATGGGGGGAATCTATGTGATGGGGGGGATCTATGGGGCAGAAGAGGGGGAGAATGGGGCAGAAATGGGGGATTCTATGGGGCAGAAATGGGATTCTATGGGGCAGAAGGGGGGGATCTGTGGGGCAGAATGGGGGGGAAATATGTGGGAAAGGGGGGAATCTATGAGGCAGAAAGGGGGGATCTGTGGGGCAGAATGGGGGGATTCTATGGGGCAGAAAGGGGTGGATTCTATGGGGCAGAAATGGGGGGAAATCTATGTGATGGGGGGGTATCTGGGGCAGAAAGGGGGGAATTTGGGGGGCAGAAAGGGGGGATCTGTGGGGCAGAATGGGGGGGGATCTGTGGGGCAGAAAGGGGGGGGATCTGTGGGGCAGAAAGGGGGGGGATCTGTGGGGCAGAAAGGGGGGGTTCTATGGGGCAGAAAGGGGGGCTTCTATGGGGGCAGAAGGGATCTATGGGGCAGAAAGGGAGGTTTCTATGGGGCAGAAGGGGGGAATCTATGGGGCAGAAAGGGGGCTCAGCATCACACCCCCCCTCCCCTCCCCCCCCACAGGTAACGCGGCCCCGCCCCCTCCCCACCTCCTTCCCCGCCCCGCCTCCCCTTGGCCCCGCCCCCCCCTTCGCAGAAGGGGGGGGCGGGGCCAAGGGGAGGGGGGGCGGGGCCCACTCTGGCCCCTCCCCCCCTGCCCCCCCCCCCCCCCCCGTGGAAACTTCGGGATTTTGGGGTTTTTTCCTTTTTTTTTTTTTTTTTTTCCAGTTTCTGGAAATAAAAAAACACCAAAAAAAAAAAATAATTTAAAATTCAAATTGGGGAGGGGGAGGGGGCGGGGCCAGAGCCAGAGCCAATCAGCAGAGGGCTTGGTAAGAGCCAAGGGGGGGTTTAAAGGGGCCAAGGATGCTCTTAAAGGGGCAACGCCGCTCTTAAAGGGGCCAAGAGCGCTCTTAAAGGGGCAATGCCACCTTAAAGGGGACCAATACCCCCTTTAATAGCGGCCAATGAGTCTGAGGGGCCAATAGCGCTCTTAAAAGGGCAATGTCACCTTAAGGGGGACCATACTCCCTTTACATAGCGTCTCTTAAAGGGGCAGTCTCTTAAAGGGGCAATGCCACCCTAAAGGGGACCAGTGCCCACATAGTGTTCAATTAGTCTCTTAAAGGGCCAATACCACTCTTAAAGGAGCAATGCCACCCTAAAGGGGCCCAATACCCCCTTTAATAGCGGCCAATGAGTCTCTTAAAGGGGCCAATAGCGCTCTTAAAAGGGCAATGCCACCTTAAAGGGGACCAGTACCCCCTTTAATAGCGGCCAATGAGTCTGAGGGGCCAATAGCGCTCTTAAAAGGGCAATGTCACCTTAAGGGGGACCATACTCCTTTTAATAGCGGCCAATGAGTCTCTTAAAGGGGCAGTATCACTCTTAAAAGGGCAATACCCCCTTTAGGGTCCCGATACTCCCTTTTATAACGTCCAATGAGTCTCTTAGACGGGCCAATAGTGCTCTTAAAGGGGCAATGCCACTTTAAAGGTGCCAATAGCACTTTTGAAGGGGCAATACCCCCTTTAGGGTGCCCATACCCCCTTTAATAATGTCCAATGAGTCTCTTAGAGGGGCCAATAGCGCTCTTAAAGGGGCAATGCCACCCTAAAGGGGACCAGTACCCCGTTATATAGCGTCCAGAGAGTCTCTTAAAGGGGCCAATAGCACTCTTAAAGGGGGCAATGCCACCTTAAAGGGGCCCAGTACCCCCTTTAATAGCAACCAATGAGTCTCTTAAAGGGGCAATGCCACCTTAAAGGGGACCAGTACCCCCATAGTGTTCAATTAGTCTCTTAAGGGGGCAATACCACTCTTAAAGGAGCAATGCCACCTTTAGGGTCCCATTACCCCCAATGAGTCTCTTAAAGGGGCAATACCACTCTTAAAGGGGCAATGCCACTCTTAAGGTTCCCGAGCTTTAATAGCGCCCAATGCCCTCTTAAGGGGAAATGTCAACCTCATGGGGCCCACCACCACTCTTAAAGGGGCAATGCCAACCTTAATGGGGCCCACTACCGCTCTTAAAGGGGCAACGCCAGTCTTAAAGGGGCAATGCCACTCTTAAAGGAGCAGTGCCAGCCTTAAGGGCCCCACTACCGCTCTTATAGGGGCGCCACTCTTAAAGGGGCAACACCACCTTAAGGTTCCCAAGCTTTAATAGCGCCCAACTCTTAAAGGGGCAACACCACCACTCTTAATGGGGCAATGCTTCTCTTAAAGGGGCAATCCCAAACTAACGGGGCCCACCACCACTCTTAAAGGGGCAACGCCACTCTTAAAGGGGCAATACCACCTTAAGGTTCCCAAGCTTTAATAGCGCCCAACTCTTAAAGGGGCAACACCACTCTTAAAGGGGCAATGCCAACCTAACGGGGCCCACCACCACTCTTAAAGGGGCAACGCCAACCTAACGGGGCCCACCACCAGGTTCCCAAGCTTTAATAGCTCCCAACTCTTAAAGGGGCAACACCACCACTCTTAATGGGGCAATGCCAACCTTAAAGGACCACTCAGCTCTTAAGGGGCAATAATCCCAACTCTATGGGGCCCACTACCGCTCTTAAAGGGGCAACGCCACTCTTAAAGGGGCAACGCCACTCTTAAGGTTCCCAAGCTTTAATAGCGCCCAACTCTTAAAGGGGCAAAGCCAACCTAACGGGGCCCACCACCACTCTTAAAGGGGCAACACCACTCTTAAGGTTCCCAACCTTTAATAGCGCCCAACTCTTAAAGGGGCAACACCACCCCCCCCCCCCACCCCCCCCCCCACCCCAACCCTTTCACAGCCCCGCCAGGTCGCTGCACGATCGCGACCTCTGTCGCGACAGGGGCACGAGCCCCGCCAGGAAGCGCTTGGCTCTGCCGGTGAGGCTGCGGCGGCGCCGTAAAGCGCCGCTGTCGCCGTGGCAACCGTCGGCGGCGACGTCATCGGCGTCGGCGTCGACGTCATCACGGCGACGTCGCCGGTGGCCCCGCCCCTCACGCACGGCGGCGGCGAAGAGCTCCTCAGTGCCCATGCGCAGCTCGGCCGAGGTCTCCACGTGACCGCAGCGCAGGACGGCAGCGAGGCTGCGCACCTCTGGGGGGGGGGGGGGGCGGGGTCAGTGCGGGGGGGGGGCGGGGCTATGGGGGGTAATGGGGGGCTATGGGGGGCTATGGGGGTGAATGGGGGTCTGTGGGGCTCTATGGGGTCTATGGGGTTCTATGGGGGTCTATGGGGGGCTATGGGGCTCTATGGGGGTCTATGGGGTTCTATGGGGGTCTATGGGGGTCTATGGGGTCTATGGGGGTCTATGGGGTCTCTATGGGGGGCAATGGGTGTCTATGGGGTTCTATGGGGCTGAATGGAGTCAGTGGGGGGCAATGGGGGCTATGGGGTGATATAGGGGGCTGTGGGGTTCTAAGGGGGTCTATGGGGGACAATGGGGGTGAATGGGGGACTATGGGGTTCTATGGGGTCTATGGGGCTCTATGGGGGTCTATGGGGGGACAATAGGGGTGAATGGAGGTCTATGGGGCTCTATGGGGTCAATGGGGGTCTGTGGGGTTCTATGGGGTCTATGGGGTGTCTATGGGGGTCTGTGGGGTGAATGGGGGGCAATGGGGTTCATGGGGGTCTATGGGGCGCGGGGGACAATAGGGGTGAATGGAGGTCTATTGGGCTCTATGGGGTCTCTATGGGTCTCTATGGGTCTCTATGGGTCTCTATGGGACTCTCTGGGTCTCTATGGGTCTCTATGGGTCTCTATGTGTCTCTATGGGGTCTCTATGGGTCCCTATGGGTCTCTATGGGGTCTCTATGGGTCTCTATGGGTCCCTATGGGTCTCTATGGGGTCTCTATGTGTCTCTATGGGGTCTCTATGGGTCCCTATGGGTCTCTATGGGTCTCTATGGGTCTCTATGGGTCCCTATGGGTCCCTATGGTTCTCTATGGGTCCCTATGGGTCTCTATGGGGTCTCTATGGGGTCCCTATGGGTCGCGCTCACCTCTCGCCGTCACGTGCCGCGCCCGGGCCAGGTCGCTCTTATTGGCCACGAGCAGGAGGGGCGGGGCCGAGCGTGGCCCCGCCCCCCCCCGGAGCCCCCTCGCGGCGGGGCCCAGGGCAGCGAAGGAGCCGCGGTCGCTCAGCGAGAACACCAGGAGCAGCGCGTCCGCATTGGCTGCGGCCTGATCATTAGCATAGACACGCCCACCTCATTAGCATACGCATCCCTCATTAGCATACGCATGCCCCCATAGGCACGCACACCTCAAGAACACCAGGAGCAGCGCGTCCGCATTGGCTGCGGCCTGATCATTAGCATAGACACGCCCACCTCATTAGCATAGACACACCTCATTAGCATAGCCACCCCTCATTAGCATAGACACGCCCCCATTGGAATAGACACGCCCCCTCAATAGCATAGACACTCCCGCCTCGTTGCCATAGATGCACCTCTCATTAGCATAGACACGCCCACCTCATTAGCATAGACACACCTCATTAGCATAGCCACCCCTCATTAGCATAGACACGCCCCCATTGACATAGACACGCCCCCCATTGGAATAGACACGCACACCTCAAGAACACCAGGAGCAGCGCGTCCGCATTGGCTGCGGCCTGATCATTAGCATAGACACGCCCACCTCATTAGCATACGCATCCCTCATTAGCATAGACACGCTCCATTTGCATAGACACGCCTCCATTTGCATAGACGCACCCACCTCATTAGCGTAGACATGCTCTCTCATCAGCACAGACACTATGCTATGTCATTAGCATAGACACGATTCCTCATTAGCATAGACACGCCCACATTAGCATAGTCACACTCATTAGCATAGACACGCCCTTATAAGTATTGACACGCACACCACATTAGCATAGACACGCCCATCTCATTAACACAGACACACTCATCTCATTAGCATACACACCCCTCATTAGCATAATCACACCCCCATTGGCATAGACATGCTCTCTCATTAACATAGACACACTCATCTCATTAGCATAGGCACACTCATCTCATTAGCATAGACACTCCCCTCGTGAGCAGACACGCATATCATTAGCATAGACACGCCTCTCATTAGCTTACACATCCCTCATTGGCATACGCATCCCTCAATAGCGTAGACACGCCCCCATTGACATAGACACGCTCGTCATAGACGCTCACACCTCAAGAACACCAGGAGCAGCGCGTCCGCATTGGCTGCGGCCTGATCATTTGCATAGACACGCCCACCTCATTAGCATAGACTCACCCACCTCATTGGCATGCACTCATTAGCATAGACACGCCCCCATTGGCATAGACATACCCCCTCAATAGCATAGACATGCCCGTCTCGTTGCCATAGACACACCCCTCGTCACCATAAACACGCCCACCTCATTAGCATATACACGGCCTCACAGACACGCCCCTCATTAGCATAGACACACCCACCTCGTTAGCGTAGACACAACCATAGATGCACACTCGTAGACCCGCTCCCCTCGTTTGCATAGACATGTCCCCTCATTAGCATAGACACACCCACCTCATTAACATAGACACACTCATCTCATTAGCGTCCGCATTGGCTGCGGCCTGAGCATTTGCATAGACACGCCCACCTCATTAGCATAGACACGCACACACCTCATTAGCATAGACACGCCCACCTCATTAACACAGACACACTCATCTCATTAGCATAGACACACCCCTCATTACCATAGACACACCTCCATTGGCATAGACATGCTCTCTCATTAACATAGACACACTCATCTCATTAGCATAGACACTCCCCTCGTGAGCAGACACGCATATCATTAGCATAGACACGCCTCTCATTAGCTTACACATCCCTCATTGGCATAGACACGCCTCCATTGGAATAGACACGCCCCCATTGACATAGACACGCCCCCCATTGGAATAGACACGCACACCTCAAGAACACCAGGAGCAGCGCGTCCGCATTGGCTGCGGCCTGATCATTAGCATAGACACGCCCACCTCATTAGCATACGCATCCCTCATTAGCATAGACACGCCCCATTGACGCCCTCATTAGCATATACACCCCTTGCTATAGATAGACCTCCTCATTAGCATAGACACATGCCCACCATTAGCATATGCACCTCATAGCACAGACACACACCCTCATAGCATAGACACACGCCCGCCATTAGCAGAGACACACCCACCTCGTTAGCATCGCCACGCACATCTTATTAGCATAGGCACGCCCACCTCATTTGCATAGATACGTCCATCATTCGCATAGACACGCCCACCTCATTAGCATAGACACACCATCATTACCATAGACACCATTACCGTAGACGCACCCACCTCGTTAGCGTAGACATGCTCTCTCATAGCACAGACAGGTCTCCTCATTAGCATAGACACGATTCCTCATTAGCATAGACACGCCCTCATCAACATAGACACGCTCATCTCGTTTGCATAGACACGCCCACCTCATTAGCATACGCTCATTAGCATAGACACGCCCCCATTGGCATAGACACACGCACCTCATCAGCGAGAACACCAGGAGCAGCGCGTCCGCATTGGCTGCGGCCTGATCATTAGCATAGACACGCCCACCTCATTAGCATACACACACCTCATTAGCATAGCCACCCCTCATTGCCATAGACACGCCCCCATTGGAATAGACACGCCCCCTCAATAGCATAGACACACCCGCCTTGTTGCCATAGATGCGCCTCTCATTCGCATAGACACGCCCACCTCATTAGCATGGCCACACACACCTTATTTGCATAGACACGCCCACCTCATTAGCATAGACACGCCCACCTCATTAGCATAGACACGCCCATCTTTAGCATGGACACGTCCATCGTTAGCATTGACACACCGTCATTAGCAAAGACACGCCCACCTCATTAACATAGACACACTCATTAGCAAAGACACGCCTACCTCGTTAACGTAGACACGCTCATCTCATTAGCATAAACACACCCACCTCATTAGCATGGGCACGCCCTCATTACCATAGACACGCCCCCTCAATAGCATAGACACGCCCGTCTCGTTGCCATAGATGCGCCTCTTATTAGCATAGACACGCCCACCTCATTAGCATATACACGGGCTCACAGACACGCCCCTCATTAGCATAGACACACCCACCTCATTGGCATAGACACGCCTCCATCGGCATAGACACGCACACCTCATTAGCATAGACACACCATCATTACCATAGACACGCCCCCTCATTAGCGTAGACACACCCACCTCATTAGCATAGACATGCGCTCTCATCAGCACAGACACGATTCCTCATTAGCATAGACACGCCCCCCTCAATGGCATAGACACACCCGTCTTGTTGCCATAGATGCGCCTCTCATTAGCATAGACACGCACACCTCATTAGCATAGACACGCCCACCTCATTAACACAAACACACTGATCTCATTAGCATAGACACACCCCATCGGCATAGACATGCCCCCTCACTAGCATAGACAAGCCCCTCATTAGCATAATCACGCCCCCATTGGCATAGACATGCTCTCTCATTAACATAGACACACTCATCTCATTAGCATAGACACGCTCATCTGATTAGCATAGACACACTAATTAGCATAGACACACTCATCTCATTAACATAGACACGCCCCTCATTAGCAGACACGCACATCATTAGCATAGATATGCCCCTCATTGGCTTACACATCCCTCATTAGCATAGACACGCCCCTTCTTTAGCATAGACACGCCCCCTCAATAGCATAGGCACACCTCAAGAACAGCATTGGCTGCAGCCTGCTCATTTGCATAGACACGCCCATCATTAGCATACACACACACCTCATTAGCATACACACCCCACATTACCATAGACACACCCTCATTAGCATAGGCACGCCCATCATTTGCATATCGACCCGTTTGCATATAGAGGCTATTGATTGCATAGCCAACCAGTGATTTGCATATACAGCCGTTCATTTGCATATACAGCATACAGAGCATCTCATTTGCATATATAGCCCATTGCTTGCCTATAGAGCGTCTCATTTGCATACAGAACCGCTCATTTGCATACAGCGCCTCTCCTTATGCGCAACGTTCATTTGCATACGCAGCCCGTCACTTCTA
Organism: Pezoporus occidentalis; assembly: GCF_034315485.1. NCBI lineage: Eukaryota > Metazoa > Chordata > Aves > Psittaciformes > Psittacidae > Pezoporus > Pezoporus occidentalis. The sequence goes on along the minus strand of NW_026916162.1, from coordinate 5,747 downwards.
TATAGAGCGCCTCATTTGCATACACAGCCCATCATTTCCATACAGAGCAGCTCATTTGCATAAGCAGACCATCATTTCCCTATAGAGCCATTCATTTGCATGGAAACAGCTTCATTTCCATATGCAGCCCTTTATTTCCATAGAGCGCCATTCATTTGCATAGAGAGCCATTCATTTGCATATACACAGCTTCATTTGAATATGCAGCCGATCATTTCCTTATAGAGCCATTCATTTGCATATGCAGGCCATCATTTCCATAGAGCGCCATTTATTTGCATATAGACAGCTTCATTTGCATATGCAGCCGATCATTTCCTTATAGAGCCATTCATTTGCATAGAAACAGTTTCATTTGCATACGCAGCCCTTTATTTCCCTATAGAGCCGCTCATTTGCATATGCCATATCATTTCCATAGAGCCATACATTTGCATAGAGAGCCATTCATTTGCATAGAAACAGCTTCATTTGCATATGCAGCCCCTTATTTCTATAGAGCGCCATTCATTTGCATAGAAACAAACAGCTTCATTTGCATATGCAGCCCATCATTTCCATAGAGCGCCATTCATTTGCATAGAAACAGCTTCATTTGCATATGCAGCCCATCATTTCCATAGAGCACCATTCATTTGCATAGAAACAGCTTCATCTGCATATGCAGCCCATCACTTCCGTAGAGAGCCATTCATTTGCATAGAGAGCAATCATTTGCATAGAAACAGCTTCATTTGCATACGCAGCCCTTCTTTCCCTTATACAGCCATTCATTTGCATATGCAGCCCATCATTTCCATAGAGCGCCATTCATCTGCATACGCAGCCCATCATTTCTTTATAGAGCCATTCATTAGCATAGAAACAGCTTCATTTGCATAGAAACAGCTTCATTTGCAGACGCAGCCCCTCATTTCCATGGAAACAGCTTCATTTGCATACACCCCCTCCATTTGCATACACCCCCTTCATTTGCATTCACCCCTTCATTTGCATACACCCCCTCCATTTTCATACACCCTTCATTTGCATACACCCCTCCATTTTCATACACCCTTCATTTGCATACACCCCTCTTCATTTGCATACACCCCCTTCATTTGCATTCACCCCTCCATTTGCATACACCCCCTTCATTTGCATACACCCCTCTTCATTTGCATTCACCCCTCCATTTGCATACACCCCTCTTCATTTGCATACACCCCTCCATTTGCATACACCCCTTCATTTCCATACACCCCCCCACCCCACCGCCCTCATTTGCATGCCGCGCTCCCATTGGCCCCCTCCCCTTCCCCCCCCCATTACCCCGTGCTCCGCCCCCGCCCTCATTTGCATACCGCCCCCCCTCAGCCAATCAGCGCCCACCTCCTCGTCCCCATCGTGCAGCTCCAGCGCCTCCTCGGCCCCGTCCACCTCCAGCCAGCGGGCGCGGGGGGGTTCTGAGGGCAAAAAAGGGGGGTTTGACCCCAAAATCGGGCTTTTTAACCCCAAAATCGGGTTTCTCGACCCCAAAATCGGGTTTCTCGACCCCAAAAATGGGCTTTTTGACCCCAAAATCGTGGTTTTAGACCCAAAAATGGGGCGTTTAACACCCAAATGGGGTGGTGTTTGAGCCCAAAAATGGGGGGGTTCAGCCCCAAAATCGGGGGTTTTGACCCCAAAATCGGGGTTTTTCGACCCCCAAAATGGGTTTTTTGACCCCAAAAATGGGTTTTTCGACCCCAAAAATGGGTTTTTTGACCCCAAAATCGGGGTTTTCGACCCAAAAATAGGGGGTTTGACAGCCAAAAGGGGGGGTGTTTGAGCCCCAAAATGGGGGTGTTTGAGCCCCAAAATCGGGGGTTTTGACCCCAAAATAGGGGTTTTTGACGCCAAAATCGGGTTTCTCGACCCCAAAAATGGGGGTTTTGAACCCAAAATCGGGTTTCTCGACCCCAAAAATGGGTTTCTCGACCCAAAAATGGGGTTTTCGATCCCAAAATCGGGATTTTCGACCCCAAAAATGGGGGTTTTGACCCCAAAAATGGGTTTTTCGACCCCAAAAATGGGTTTTTTGACCCCAAAATCGGGGGTTTCGACCCAAAAATAGGGGGTTTGACAGCCAAAAGGGGGGGTGTTTGAGCCCAAAAATGGGGGTGTTTGAGCCCCAAAATCGGGGGTTTTGACCCCAAAATCGGGGTTTTTGACCCCAAAATCGGGTTTCTCGACCCCAAAAATGGGGGTTTTGACCCAAAAATCGTGGTTTTATACCCCAAAATGGGGGGTTCAGCTCCAAAATCGGGGGTTTTGACCCCCAAAATGGGGTTTTCGACCCCAAAAATGGGTTTCGCCCCCAAAATCGGGCTTTTTGACCCCAAAATCGGGTTATAGACCCAAAAACGGGGGGGTTGACGCCCAAAAGGGGGGGGTGTTTGAGCCCCAAAATGGGGGTGTTTGAGCCCCAAAATCGGGGGGTTTGACCCCAAAATAGGGGTTTTTGACGCCAAAAATCGGGTTTCTCGACCCCAAAAATGGGGGTTTTGACCCCAAAATCGGGTTTCTCGACCACAAAAATGGGGTTTTTGACCCCAAAATCGTGGGTTTCGACCCCCAAAATCGGGCTTTTTAACCCCAAAATCGTTTTTTCCGACCCCCAAAATGTTTTTTTTGACCCCAAAATCGGGTTTCTCGAACCCCAAATCGGGTTTCTCGACCCCAAAAAAGGGGGTTTTGACCCAAAAATCGTGGTTTTAGACCCAAAAATGGGGGGTTTGACAGCCAAATGGGGGGTGTTTGACCCCCAAAATGGGGTTTTTGACCCCAAAATCGGGGTTTTCGACCCCAAAAATGGGTTTCTCGACCTAAAAAATGGGTTTCTCGACCCCAAAGATGGGGTTTTTTACCCCAAAATCGTGGTTTTAGACCCAAAAATGGGGGGGTTGACCCCAAAATGCATTTTTTAACCCCAAAACCGACTTTTCCGACCCCCAAAATGATGGGCTTAGACCCCAAAACCGGGTTTTTCACCCCAAAAATGAGGGGTTTGACCCCAAAACCGGGTTTTTCACCCCAAAAATGAGGGGTTTGACCCCAAAACCGGGTTTTTCACCCCAAAACTGCGTTTTTTAACCCCAAAACCAACTTTTCCAAAAAAACCTGCCTTTTTTGACCCCAAAACGGGGTTTTTCACCCCAAAAATGAGGGGGTTGACCCCAAAACCGTTTTTCCGACCCCAAAACTGACTCTTAACCCCAAACCCGACTTTTCCCCCCCAAAATTGCCTTTTTTGACCCCAAAACCGGGGTTTTCACCCCAAAAATCGCGTTTTTAACCCCAAAACCGGGTTTTTCACCCCAAAAATCGCGTTTTTAACCCCAAACCCGACTTTTCCCCCAAAAACCTGCCTTTTTTGACCCCAAAACTAGGTTTTTCACCCCAAAACTGCATTTCTTAACCGCAAAACCGACTTTCCCCCCCCAAAACTGCCTTTTTTGACCCCAAAACCCGGTTTTTCACCCCAAAACTGCGGTTTTTAACCCCAAAACCCCTTTTTTTACCCCAAACCCACGGTTTTTTCCCCAAAAACCGTTTTTTCACCCCAAAAATGCGTTTTTAACCCCAAAACCGACTTTTCCCCAAAAAACTGCCTTTTTTGACCCCAAAACCGTTTTTCACCCCAAAACTGCATTTCTTAACCCCAAAACCGACTTTCTGTCCCCAAAATCGCGTTTTTTGACCCCAAAACCGGGTTTTTCACCCCAAAAATGCGTTTTTAACCCCAAAACCGACTTTTCCCCAAAAAACCTGCCTTTTTTGACCCAAAACCGGGTTTTTCACCCCAAAACTGCATTTCTTAACCCCAAAACCGACTTTCTGTCCCCAAAATCGGGGTTTTTGACCCCAAAACCGGGTTTTTCACCCCAAAACCGCGTTTCTTCCAAAAAAAAACTTTTTCACCCCCAAAATGCATTTTTTAACCCCAAACCCGACTTTTCCCCCCCAAAACTGCCGTTTTTGACCCCAAAACCCTGTTTTTTCACCCCAAACATGCATTTTTCAACCCCAAACCCGACTTTCCCCCCCCAAACTGCCTTTTTTGACCCCAAAACCGCATTTTTCACCCCAAAACCACGTTTTTTCCCCAAAAACCGTTTTTTCACCCCCAAAATGTGTTTTTTAACCCCAAGACCGACTTTTCCCCAAAAAACTGCCTTTTTTGACCCCAAAACCGGGTTTTTCACCCCAAAAATCGCGGTTTTAACCCCAAACCCGACTTTTCCCCAAAAAAACTGCGTTTTTTAACCCCAAAACTGGGTTTTTCACCCCAAAACCGCATTTTTTCCCCAAAAAACGTTTTTTCACCCCAAAACTGCGTTTTAAACCCCAAAACCGACTTTCCCCCCAAAACTGCCTTTTTTGACCCCAAAACCCAGTTTTTCACCCCAAAAATCGCGTTTTTAACCCCAAAACCGGGTTTTTCACCCCAAAACCGCGTTTTTTCCCCAAAAATCGTTATTTCACCCCCAAAATGCATTTTTTAACCCCAAAACCGACTTTTCCGCCAAAAAACTGCTTTTCACCCCCAAAAAACTGCCTTTTTTGACCCCAAAACCCGGGTTTTCACCCCAAAAATGCATTTTTTGACCCCAAAACCAACTTTCCATCCCAAAAATCGCGTTTTTTGACCCCAAAACCGACTTTCCGTCCCGAAAATCGCGTTTTTTGACCCCAAAACCCGGTTTTCCACCCCAAAAAAGCAGTTTTTAACCCCAAAACCGTTTTTCCAACCCCAAACATGCATTTTCCAACCCCAAACCCGACTTTCCCCCCCAAAAAAACCGCCTTTTTTGACCCCAAAACCGGGTTTTTCACCCCAAAACCGCGTTTTTTCCCCCAAAAACCGTTTTTTCACCCCCAAAAATGCGTTTTTGACCCCAAAACCGACTTTTCCCCCCAAAAACTGCCTTTTTTGACCCCAAAACCGGGTTTTTCACCCCAAAAATCGCGGGTTTAACCCCAAACCTGACTTTTCCCCAAAAAATCGTTATTTCACCCCTTTTTTTACCCCAAAAAAAACCGTTTGTTCACCCCCAAAATTTTTTAACCCCAAAACCGACTTTCCCCCCAAAACTGCCTTTTTTGACCCCAAAACCGTGTTTTTCACCCCAGAAATGCAGTGTTTAACCCCAAAACCGGTTTTTTAACCCCAAAAATGCAGTTTTTGACCCCAAACCGTTTATTCCGACCCCAAACATGCATTTTTTAACCCCAAACCCGACTTTCCCCCCCCAAAACTGCCTTTTTTGACCCCAAATCCATTTTTTTCACCCCAAAATTCTTCTTTTCACCCCAAACCGCTTTTTTTCTCCCCAAACCCGTTTCCCCGTCCCAAAATCGCCTTTTCTGACCCCAAAATCGAGTTCTCCGCCCCCCAAAACATATAGTTTGACACCCCACAACCCCCCCCCCCCACCACCTTTCCTTGGCCCCCCCCCCCGCCCCATAGCGCCCGCTATGGGGCGCTCACCTGGCCCCTCCCCCTGGGGGGCGGTGGGCGTGGCCGGGGGGCGTGGCCAGGCGAAGGCGCGCGCCAGGCTGCTCTTGCCCACGCCGGGGGGGCCGAGGAGGACGGCGCGCAAAGGGGCGGGGCCGAAGGAGGAGGGGGCGTGGTCGGAGGGGGCGGGGCTATGGGGAGGAGGCTCCGCCCACTGAGGAGGGGGGAGGGGGGGAAGGGAGGGGGGGGGGAGGAGGGATCCATGGAG
>NW_026916161.1:0-24664 GCF_034315485.1 Pezoporus occidentalis | reverse complement strand
GGGATGGGTGGGGGAGGGGACGGGTCCCAAACCCAAAACCCAACTTCCGGGGTCACGTCTTGACCTTGCGGCCCCTCCCCCCCGCCCCTCCCCCATCCGCGCAGCGCCGCGGGGGTTGGGTCCTGCGGGGGGGCTCCGCGCGGCGCCGCTTGGGTGGGGGTGGGGGCTGAGAGGGTGGTGGGGGAGGGGCAACACCACCGCTTCCCCCCTCCCCCTCCCCCCGCTTCCGGTGCCGCCTCCCGGGTTCCCTCTCGAGGGGGGCCAAGAGCGGGGCCGAGGGGTGGCGGCGGGTGCTGCGCGGTGGGGGAGGGGCGGTGGGGGTGGTGGTGGGGGAGGGGCTTGGAGGAGGGGGAGGGGGGGAGGGGCTGGGGGAAGGCGGGGACCGCTTGGGGGGGCGGCCGCGACGGCGCTTTTGGGGGGGGAAGGGCGATGGGGAGGGACCGGAAGTGACGGGACCGGAAGTGGTTCGGGAAGGGCGGCCGCGGCGACGGCGGTGACGTCGTGGGCGGCGCTGATTGGTCGGGTTGGGGTCGGCGGGGTGGGCGGGGCCAGGGTGACGTCGTCGCCGGGAGGCCACGCCCCTCCGCTTAGGGGGCCGCCCCCGGCGGCGCTTGGGGGGGAGGGGAGGGGAGGGGGAGGGGTCAAGGGAAGGGGCGGGGCGACGGCGACGACGGCGCGGGGTGGGGGAGGGGGAGGAAGGGGAATGGCGGGAAAGGGGCGGAAGGGGCGGGGCTTCGAGGACGGTAACGAGGCGGCCCGGAAGTTGCCTCAGGACCTTGGCGGCGGGGCCGGGCCCGCGGCTCTGACGTATTTCGACGTCAGCGCTGCGTCGGCGGCGGGGGGCGGGGCGAGGGGGTGACGTCACAGGGGGAGGGGAAGGAGGAGGAGGAGGAGGAGGGGGGGGAGGGGAAGGAGGTGGGGGAGGAGCATCCGGTAACGGCGGTGCCGGTGGGGGAGGGGAAGGAGGAGGCGGTGCGGGGGGAGGGGAAGGGGGTGGGGGGGAGGGCGGTGACGTCACTTCCGCCTCGGCGGGAGGTGGGGGAGGGGGAGGTGGTGGGGAAGGGGGCGGGGGAGGGGTGGGGGGCGGTGACGTCACCGCGGGCGTTTCCCCGTCGGGGGCGGGGGGGGGCGGGGCGTGGCCGGGCGTGGCCGGCGGTGACGTCATCGGGGCGCGCGCCCCGCGCAGGCGCAGACTGGCGCGGGTGCGCTCGGCCCCCGGGGGAGGGGGAGGGGGGAGGGAAGGGGGGGGAGGGGGAAGGGAAGGGGGAGGGGCCCGAGGTTTGCGGGGCTTCCGGGTCACGCCCCCTCCGTCGTCGGCCACGCCCCCGCTGCTGGCTCCGCCCACTTCCGCCTTTGGCCCCTCCTCTTCCTCCTCTTCCTCTTCGTCTTGGGGGGGCAACCGGAAGCGGCCCCCAACGCCCTTGGCCTGGTCGATGTCCTTCCGGGCCGCCTCCACTTGTTCCTATGGGGCGGGGAACACGGATGTGGGGCTGGACCCATAGGGAGAACCCCCCCTAAGGGTGGGGCCTGCCCCATAGATGAGAGACGGCCCCATAGATGAGACACATATGGGTGTCCCTGCCCCATAGATGAGAGCCCGACCCATAGAGAGACACATACGGGAGTCCCTGCCCCATAGATGAGAGCCTGACCCATAGAGGAGCCCATAGAGAGACACATATGGGAGCCTCTGCCCCATAGATGAGAGCCTGACCCATAGAGAGACACATATGGGAGTCCCTGCCCCACAGATGGGAGCCTGACCCATAGAGGGGCCCATAGAGAGACACATATGGGAGTCTCTGCCCCATAGATGAGAGCCTGACCCATAGAAAGACACATATGGGAGTCCTTGCCCCATAGATGAGAGCCTGACCCATAGAGGAGCCCATAGAGAGACACATATGGGAGTCCCTGCCCCATAGATGAGAGCCTGACCCATAGAGATACACATATGGGAGTCCCTGCCCCATAGATGAGAGCCTGACCCATAGAGAGACACATATGGGAGTCCCTGCCCCATAGATGAGAGCCTGACCCATAGAGAGACACATATGGGAGTCCCTGCCCCATAGATGAGAGCCTGAGCCATAGAGAGACACATATGGGAGTCCCTGCCCCATAGATGAGAGCCTGACCCATAGAGATACACATATAGGAGTCCCTGCCCCATAGATGAGAGCCTGACCCATAGAGAGACACATATGGGAGTCCCTGCCCCACAGATGAGAGCCTGACCCATGGAGAGACACATATGGGAGTCCCTGCCCCATAGATGAGAGCCGGCCCCATAGAGGAACCCACAGAGAGACACATATGGGAGTCCCTGCCCCATAGATGAGAGCCGGCCCCATAGAGAGACACATATGGGAGTCCCTGCCCCATAGATGAGAGCCTGACCCATAGAGAGACACATATGGGAGTCCCTGCCCCATAGATGAGAGCCTGACCCATAGAGAGACACATATGGGAGTCCCTGCCCCATAGATGAGAGCCGGCCCCATAGAGAGACACATATGGGTGTCCCTGCCCCATAGATGAGAGCCTGACCCATAGAGATACACATATGGGAGTCCCTGCCCCATAGATGAGAGCCTGACCCATGGAGAAACACATATGGGTGTCCCTGCCCCATAGATGAGAGCCGGCCCCATAGAGGAACCCACAGAGAGACACATATGGGAGTCCCTGCCCCATAGATGAGAGCCTGACCCATAGAGAGACACATATGGGTGTCCCTGCCCCATAGATGAGAGCCTGACCCATAGAGAGACACATATGGGTGTCCCTGCCCCATAGATGAGAGCCTGACCCATAGAGAGACACATATGGGAGTCCCTGCCCCATAGATGAGAGCCTGACCCATAGAGAGACACATATGGGAGTCCCTGCCCCATAGATGAGAGCCTGACCCATAGAGAGACACATATGGGAGTCCCTGCCCCATAGATGAGAGCCTGACCCATAGAGAGACACATATGGGAGTCCCTGCCCCATAGATGAGAGCCTGACCCATAGAGATACACATATAGGAGTCCCTGCCCCATAGATGAGAGCCTGACCCATAGAGATACACATAATGGGAGTCCCTGCCCCATAGATGAGAGCCTGACCCATAGAGAGACACATGGGAGTCCCTGCCCCATAGATGGGAGCCTGCCCCATAGAGGGGCCCATAGAGAAGACCTGGCAACATAGAGGAACCCGTAGAGAGACACATATGGGAGTCCCTGCCCCATTGATGAGAGCCTGCCCCATAGAGGGACCCTAGGCCCCATAGAGAGACCCCTAAGGGTGGGGCCTGCCCCATAGAGAGACACAAAGGGGAAGCCCTGACCCATAGAGGGCCCCATAGAGGAGACCAGGACCCATAGCGGGGGCCACAGGGGAGACTGGCGCCATAGAGAGACCCATAGAGGGGGGCCTGCCCCATAGAAGGGCCCATAGGTGAGACCTGGCCCTATAGAAAGACCCATAGGGGAGACTCTGCCCCATAGATGAGACACTGCCCCATAGAGGGGCCCATAGGGGGAGACCCTGCCCCACAAACAGACCCCTACGGTTGCCCCTGCCCCATAGCAAACCCTATGGATCCAGCCCCATAGAAGCATCCCTATGGGTGCCCCAACCCCACAACAGCCCCTATTGGTCCAGCCCCATCGCAAGCCCCCTATTGGCTCCCCAAACCCCCTACACCCTATGCCTCCAGCCCCATAGCAAGGCCCCCTATGGCCTCCCCCGCCCCATAGCAGCCCCTCTGGGTCCAGCCCCACACCTCGGCCTGCTTGAGCTCCTCGCGGCTCACGTCCTCCAGGGAGGCCTCCAGGAAGTTCATGGCGTAGCGCTCGATGGGGGTCAGCTGCCAAGGGGGGCAGTGGGGGGTCACGCTATGGGGCACAGCCCCATAAGCAGGCCCCCGCCAGCCCCATGGAGCCCCATCGATCCCCATTGACTCCCATTGATCCCCCATTGACTCCCATTGACCCCCATTGACTCCCATTGACCCCCATTGGCACCCATTGACCCCCATTGACTCCCATTGACCCCCATTGGCACCCATTGACTCCCATTGACCCTCATTGACTCCCATTGACTTTCATTGACTCCCATTGACCCCCATTGGCACCCATTGACTCCCATTGACCCCCATTGACTCCCATTGACCCCCATTGACTCCCACTGACCCCCATTGGCACCCATTGACCCCCATTGACCCCCATTGGCACCCATTGACTCCCATTGATCCCCATTGACTCCCATTGACCCCCATTGACTTCCATTGACTCCCATTGACCCCCATTGACTTCCATTGACCCCCATTGATCCCTCATTGCCACCCATTGACCCCCTTGATCCTCATTGACTCCCATTGGCCCCATTGACTCCCATTGACTTCCATTGACCTTAATTGACCCCCATTGACTCCCATTCACTTCCATTGGCCCCACTGACTCCCATTGACCCCCATTGACCGCCATTGACCCCCATTGACTCCCATTGACCCCCATTGACTCCCATTATTCCCCATTGACCCCCATTGGCTCCCATTGACCCCCACTGACCCTGTTGACTTCCATTAACCACCATTGACCCCCATTGACCCCCCATTGACTCCCATTGACCCCCATTGACTCCCATTGACCCCCATTGCCACCCATTGACCCCTTGATCCTCATTGACTCCCATTGACCCCATTGACTCCCATTGACCCCATTGACACCCACTGACTTCCACTGACCCCCACTGACCTTCATTGACCGCCACTGATTTCCATTGACTCCCATTGACTTCCATTGACCCCCATTGACTCCCATTGACCCCCATTGACTCCCATTGCCCCCCACTGCCCCCTTACCTGCCCCACGAGGGCCGCGATCTCCTGCTCGGCCTTGGAGAGCTCCTCCTCCGGGCTCAGGCTCTCGCTGAACTCGGCCATGGCCGCCACGCGCTCGGCCCGGGCCTGCGACGCCGCCCGGATGTCCTCGGGGTCCTCTGCCCCACACAGGGCCTGGGGGGGGGCAATGGGGCTCAATGGGGGGCAATGGGGTCAATGGGGCTCTATGGGATCAGTGGGGGGCAATGGGGGTCACTGGGGTGTAATGGGGTCAATGGGGCTCTATGGGGGTCCATGGGGGGCAAGGGGAGTCAAAGGGGATCTATGGGCTCAATTGGGGGCAATGCAGTCATTGGGGCTCTATGGGGTCAGTGGGGGGCAAAGGGGGTCACTGGGGGCAATGGGGCTCTATGGGGGTCAATGGGGGGCAAGGGGAGTCAATGGGGATCTATGGGCTCAATTGGGGGCAATGCGGTTATTGGGGCTCTATGGGGTCAGTGGGGGGCAATGGGGGTCAGTGGCGTGCAATGGGGTCAATGGGGCTCTATGGGGGTCAATGGGGTGCAATGGGGGGCAACTCGAGTCAATGGGGCTCTATGGGGTCAATGGGGGGCAACGGGAGTCAATGGGAGTCAATGGCGCTCTATGGGGTCAATGGAGGGCAATGGGGGACAATGCGGTTAATGGGGCTCTGTGGGGTGCAATGGGGCTCAGTGGGGCTCTGAGGTCTATGAGGGTCAATGGGGCTCTATGTGGTGCAACGGGGGTCAATGGGCCTCCATGGGGTCAATGGGGGTCAATGGGGTGCAATGGGGTCAATGGGGGTCAATGGGGCTCTATGTGGTGCAATGGGGGTCAATGGGGTCCACACGATCAATGGGGCTCCATGGAGTCAACAGGGCTCCATGGGGGTCAATGGGGCTCCATGGGGGTCAGTGGGGTGCAATGGGGTTCTATGGGGTCAATGGGGCTCTATGGGGGTCAATGGGGTCCACACGATCAATGGGGCTCAATGGAGGTCAATGGGGCTCCATAGGGGTCAACGGGGCTCAATGGAGGTCACTGGGACTCCATGGGGTCAATGGGGCTCTATGGGGTCAATGGGGCTCCATGGGGGTCAATGGGAATCTATGGACTAAATGAGGCTCCATGGGGGTCAACGGGGCTCAATGGAGGTCAATGGGCCACCATGGGGGTCAATGGGGCTCCATGGGGGTCAATGGGCCTCCATGGGGTTAATGGGGCTCTATGGGGTCAATGGGGCTCCATGGGGTCAATGGGGCTCTATGTGGTGCAATGGGGGTCAATGGGGTCCACGCGATCAATGGGGCTCCATGGAGTCAACGGGGCTCAATGGAGGTCAATGGGCCTCCATGGGGGTCAATGGAGGTCAATGGGGCTCCATGGAGTCAACGGGGCTCAATGAAGGTCAATGGGGCTCCATGGGGGTCAATGGGGCTCCATGGGGGTCAATGGGGCTCAATGGAGATCAATGGGCCTCCATGGGGTCAATGGGGCTCTATGGGGTCAACGGAGCTCAATAGAGGTCAATGGGGTTCTATGGACTCCATGGGGCTCAATGGAGGTCAACGGGGCTCCATGGGGGTATCTATGGGGCGCCGCCTCCCCACCTGCTCCAGGATGTGGGTCCGGCGCGTGGCCGCCGGGTCCTCGTCCTCCTCGGGACCCCCATCCCCATCGCGCTCCTTGTCCCGGCCCGGCTCCTCTGGGGCCATGTCAAAGAGCTCCCGGATGGTTTGCTATGGGGCAGAGAGGGGAGGTTGGGGGTCAGGAGTAAGGGGGGGACACAATGGGACCCCCCCCATGGATGTGGATCCATAGGGATGCTCTGGGATGCAGCTTGGGGATCATTTGGGTACCAGGATGCTCCAAGGACCCATAGGGATGCGGGACCATTGGGACCCCCTTGGGTACCACTTGGGTACCGGGATGCTCTGGATCCCTACGGACCAATAGGGATGCAGCTCCATGGCAACCCCTGGGTACCGGGATGCTCTGGATCCGTATGGACCAATAGGGATGCAGCTCCATGGCAACCCTTGGGTACCAGGATGCTCCGTATCCCTATGGACCAATAGGGATGCAGCTCCATGGCAACCCTTGGGTACCACCTGGGTACCAGGATGCTCTGGATCCCTACGGACCAATAGGGATGCAGGTCCCATGGGATGCTGTGGTACCTGTTTGAAGTAGGCCGTGGTGAAGTTGCCCCCCTCGATGGCCATGTCCCCCAACATCCGTTTCTGATTGGCCTTCTTCAGGATGTTCTCCTCCACCGTGCGCTCGCTGATGAGCCTGGGGGGCAGCCGACCCATAGGGCCCCATAGCTCCCCATTGACTCATAGATCCCAAAGGACCCAGAGCTCCCCATTGATCTATAGGTCCCCATCGACCAAAAGGACCCCACTGACCCATAGAAACCCATGGAGCCATAGCTCCCCATAGGCCCACAGCGACCCATTGACCCATAGCTCCCCAGTGACCCATAGAAACCCATGGAGCCATAGCTCCCTATAGCCCCACAGCGACCCATAGCTCCCCCATAGACCCACAGCTCCCCATCGACCCATAGCTCCCCAATGACACATAGCCTCCCATGAAATCACAGCTCCCCATAGCCGCCTCATTGACCATAGCTCCCCATGGACCCATAGGTCCCCATAGCCCCACAGCTCCCCATAGCCCCATAGCTCCCCCATAGCCCCCATAGTCCCCCCATAGCCGCACAGCTCCCCCATAGGATCCCAAAGTCCCAGAGCTTTCCCATAGCGCCATAGCTCCCCATAGCTCCCCATAGACTCCCATTGACCTGTAACTCCCCACAGCAAAATATCTCCCCATACTGCCCCATAGGCCCCATACCCCCATATTTCCCCATAGCTCCCCATACCTCCCCCATACCCCTATAGCTCCCATAGGCCCACAGCCCCTTAGGTCCCCATGGCCATTAAGAACCCATAGCTCCCCATAGCCTCATAGCTCCCCCATACTCCCCATAACCCATTACCCCCATACCCCCCACACCCCTCATAGCCCCACACCCCCCATACCCCAATACCCCCACACCCCCCATACCCCCAATACCCCAATATCCCCCACACCCCCAAAACCCCCACACCCCCCATAGCCCCATACCCTCCCATAGCTCCCATAGCCCCATAGTTTCCCATAGCCATTAAGTACCCATAGCTCCCCATAACCCACATATCCCCCCCCACCCCCCATACCCCCCCCACCCTGACACGCCCCACACCCCCCATACCCCCACACCCCCCATAACCCAATACCCCCAAACCCCCACATGCCCCATACCCCCCATAGCCCCATAACCCCATACCCTCCCATAGCTCCCATAGCCCCATACCTCCCCATGGCCATTAAGGACCCATAGCTCCCCATACCCCCCATAGCCCCACACCTCCCACACCCCCAATACCCCCACCCCCCCCATATCCCCCATAACCCAATACCTCCACACCCCCCACACCCCCCATAACCCAATACCCCCATACCCCCATAACCCAATAACCCCCACACCCCCCATAACCCCCAATACCCCCACACCCCCCATATGCCCCATATCCCCCATATCCCAATACCCCCCCACACCCCCCATACCCCCAATACCCCCACACCCCCCATAACCCAATACCCCCACACCCCCCACATCCCCCATTACCCCCACACCCCCCATACCCCCCCACACCCCCCATACCCCAACACCCTCCACACCCCCTATAACCCCCCCCACACCCCCCATACCCCCCCACACGCCCCATACCCCCCACACCCCCCATAACCCAATACCCCCATACCCCCATAACCCCCCACACCCCCCATATCCCCCATAACCCAATACCCCCACACCCCCCATAACCCCCACACCCCCCATACCCCCCATAACCCAATACCCCCACACCCCCCATACCTCCATACCCCCACACCACCCATACCCCCCCACACCCCCCATTACCCCCAAACCCCCATATTCCCCATAACCCCATACCCCCCACATCCCCCATACCCCCAATACCCCCACACCCCCCATACCCCCCATAACCCCCACACCCCCTAAACCCCCCATAACCCAATACCCCCACACCCCCCATAACCCAATACCCCCACACCCCCCATACCCCCCCACACGCCCCATACCCCCCACACCCCCCATATCCCCCATAACCCAATACCCCCATACCCCCATAACCCCCCATACCCCCCATATCCCCCATAACCCAATACCCCCATACCCCCCATAACCCCCATTACCCCCACACCCCCCATATTCCCCATAACCCAATACCCCCACACCCCCCATACCCCCCCACACGCCCCATACCCCCCACACCCCCCATAACCCAATACCCCCATACCCCCATAACCCCCCACACCCCCCATATCCCCCATAACCCAATACCCCCACACCCCCCATAACCCCCACACCCCCCATACCCCCCATACCCCCCCATATCACCCCCACACCCCCCATACCCCCCACACCCCCCATACCCCCCACCCTCCCCATCACCCCCCATCACCCATCCCCACCTATAGATATGCACGTCCCTGGTCTGGCCGATGCGATGGCACCGATCCTGCGCCTGCGCGTCCATGGTCGGGTTCCAATCGCTGTCGTAGAAGACCACGGTGTCCGCCCCGGCCAGGTTCACCCCCACGCCTCCGCTCCGCGTCGAAAGGATGAAGCAGAAGATGCGCCGGTCCGCGTTGAAGCGTTCCATCAGGGCCTTGGGTGGGGGAGGGGAGAGGGGGGAGGGGAGAGGGGGGAGGGCACTGGTGGCATGAGGCTCCCCAATGGGATCTTAAGGGGGGAGCATGTGGGGGTAAGGATGGTTCTTAGGGGGCAATTGGGGAGCAGGATGCTCTAGGATGCTCCTTGGGTACCATTTGGGGACCAGGATGCTCCTTGGGTACCATTTGGGGAGCAGGATGCTCTAGGATGCTCCTTGGGTACCATTTGGGGACCATTTGGGTACCATTTGGGGAGCAGGATGCTCCTTGGGTACCATTTGGGGAGCAGGATGCTCCTTGGGGACCAACTGGGGAGCAGGATGCTTCTTGGGGGCCAATTAGGGGTAAGGATGCTCCTTGGGTACCATTTGGGGAGCAGGATGCTCCTTGGGGACAAGGATGCTCTTTGGGTACCATTTGGGGACCATTTGGGGAGCAGGATGCTCCTTGGGTACCAATTGGGGAGCAGGATGCTCCTTGGGGACAAGGATGCTCTTTGGGTACCATTTGGGTACCATTTGGGGACCAGGATGCTCCTTGGGTACCAATTGGGGGCAAGGATGCTCCTTGGGTACCAATTGGGGAGCAGGATGCTCTTTGGGGATCAATTGGGGAGCAGGATGTTCCTTGGGTACCAATCGGGGGCAAGGATGCTCCTTGGGGGCCAATTGAGGAGCAGGATGCTTCTTGGGGAACAATTGAGGAGCAGGATGCTTCTTGGGTACCAACCGGGGAGCAGGATGCTCCTTGGGGACAAGGATGCTCTTTGGGTACCATTTGGGTACCATTTGGGGACCAGGATGCTCCTTGGGTACCAATTGGGGAGCAGGATGCTCTAGGATGCTCCTTGGGTACAATTTGGGGACCATTTGGGTACCATCTGGGGACCAGGATGCTCCTTGGGTACCAATTGGGGAGCAGGATGCTCTAGGATGCTCCTTGGGGACCAATTGGGGAGCAGGATGCTCTAGGATGCTCCTTGGGTACCATTTGGGTACCATTTGGGGACCAGGATGCTCCTTGGGTACCAATTGGGGAGCAGGATGCTCTAGGATGCTCCTTGGGTACCAATTGGGGAGCAGGATGCTCTAGGATGCTCCTTGGGTACCATTTGGGGAGCAGGATGCTTCTTGGGGATCAATTGGGGAGCAGGATGCTCTAGGATGCTCCTTGGGCACCAATTGGGGAGCAGGATGCTCTAGGATGCTCCTTGGGTACCATTTGGGTACCATTTGGGGACCAGGATGCTCCTTGGGGGCCAATTGGGGAGCAGGATGCTCCTTCGGGGCCAATTAGGGAGCAGGATGCTCCTTGGGTACCATTTGGGGAGCAGGATGCTCCTTCGGGGCCAATTAGGGGCAAGGATGCTCCTTGGGGACCAACTGGGGAGCAGGATGCTCCTTGGGTACCAATTGGGGAGCAGGATGCTCTAGGATGCTCCTTGGGTACCAATTGGGGAGCAGGATGCTCCTTGGGTACCATTTGGGGAGCAGGATGCTCCTTCGGGGCCAATCAGGGGCAAGGATGCTCCTTGGGTACCATTTGGGGAGCAGGATGCTCCTTCGGGGCCAATCAGGGGCAAGGATGCTCCTTGGGGACCATTTGGGGAGCAGGATGCTTCTTGGGTACCAATTGGGGAGCAGGATGCTCCTTGGGGATCAACTGGGGAGCAGGATGCTCCTTGGGGACGAACTGGGGAGCAGGATGCTCTAGGATGCTCCTTGAGTACCAACTGGGGAGCAGGATGCTCCTTGGGGGCCAATTAGGGGTAAGGATGCTCCTTGGGGATCAACTGGGGAGCAGGATGCTCCTTGGGGACAAGGATGCTCTTTGGGTACCATTTGGGTACCAATTGGGGAGCAGGATGCTCCTTGGGGACCAACTGGGGACCAGGATGCTCCTTGGGTACCACTTGGGTACCATTTGGGTACCAGGATGCTCCAGGATGCTCCTTGGGTACCAGGATGCTCTGGATCCCTATGGCCCCATTGGGATGCATCCCAATGGGGATGCTTGGGTACCACTTGGGTACCAGGATGCTCTGGATCCCTCTAGACCAATAGGGATGCAGCTTCATGGCAACCCCTGGGTACTACCTGGGTACCGGGATGCTCCGGATCCCTCTGGCCCCATATGGATGCATCTCAATGGGGACGCTTGGGTACCAGGATGCTCCGGATCCCTCTGGCCCCATAGGGATGCATCCCAATGGGGATGCTTGGGTACCACTTGGGTACCAGGATGCTCTGGATCCCTATGGACCAATAGGGATGCAGCTCCATGGCAACCCCTGGGTACCACTTGGGTACCAAGATGCTCCAGATCCCTCTGGCCCCACAGGGATGCAGCTCCATGGCAACCCCTGGGTACCAGGATGCCCTGGATCCCTCGAGGATGCTTTCCCATTGCCGTGATGCTGCCGCTCGCCCCCTTTACCCCCCCCCACCACGCTATGGGGCGCCCCCCAAGTGGTACCTGGCGCTGCTCGACGCGGGTGCTGCCGTCCAGGCGCAGGTAGATGTGGCCGTGGTAGGTGAGGAAGCGCTCGAGGACGTCGAGCATCCTCGTCATCTGCGTGAAGATGAGCACCCGGTGGGCGCCCGCCTTGAGGCGCCGCAGCAGCACGTCCAGGGTCTGCAGCTTGCCTGCAGGGAAAGGGGGAGATATAGGGGTCAGTGTGGGGCGGTGGTGGGGGGGAGCAGTGGGGCAGAAGGGGGGGAGCAATGGGGGATCAACGGGGTAGCAATGGGGGATCAAAGTGGGATCAATGAAGGTAGCAATGAGAGATCAATGGGGCATCATTAAAGCATTGTCAAGAGCATCACCCCATTGAACCCCATTACCCCCATTACCCCATTACCCCATTGACCCCCATCACCCCCCTTACCGCCACTACCCCATTGACACCCATTACCCCATTGACCCCCATCACCCCACTGAACCCCATTACCCCATTGACCCCCATTACCCCCATCAACCCCCCTTACCCCATTGACCCCCCTTACCCCATTGACCCCCATTACCCCATCACCCCCATTACTCCATCACCCCATATACCCCATCACCCCACTGACCCCCATCACCCCACTGACCCCCATCACCCCATTACCCTCATCACCCCATTGACCCCCATCACCTCCACTACCCCATAACTCTATTGACCCCCATCACCCCCATTACCCCATCACCCCCATATACCCCATCACCCCACTAACCCCCATTACCCCATTGACCCCCATCACCCCATTGACCCCCATCGCCCTACTGACCCCCATCACCCCATTACCCCCAAAACCCCATCACCCCACTGACCCCCATCACCCCATTACTCCCATTACCCCATTGACCCCCATCACCCCATTGACCCCCATCACCCCCATTACCCCATCACCCCCATTGACCCCCATCACCCCATTGACCCCCATTACCCCACTGAACCCCATCACCCCATTACCCCCAAAACCCCATCACCCCACTGACCCCCATCACCCCATTACTCCCATTACCCCATTGACCCCCATCACCCCATTGACCCCCATCACCCCCATCACCCCACTGATCCCCATCACCCCATTACCCCCATCACCCCATTGACCCCCATCACCCCCACTACCCCCTCACTCCCCTTACCCCCCATCACCACATTGACCCCCATTACCCCATTACCCCATTGACCCCCATCACCCCATTGACCCCTATTACCCCATTGACCCCAATCACCCCCATTACCCCACTGACCCCCATCACCCCATTGACCCCCATCACCCCCCTTACCCCCATTACCCCATTGACCCCCATCACCCCATTGCCCCCCATCACCCCATCGCCCCCCATCCCCCCCCACCCCCCCTTACCACAATCATACTGCACCAGCCTCCGATCAGGGAAATGTGTGCCCCACGGCCTCAGCAACCGATGCAAGGTCTCCCTATGCTGACGAGCATCCCCATACCCCCCATCCCTCCCCCCCGCCGCCCCCCCTGCCCCATAGGACGTCTCCCTATGGGAAGCTGATGGGACGTCCCCCGCCGCCGCTGCCCCCCCCACGCCGTCGTTGCTGTTGTTGCCGTGGGGATGCAGTGATGGGGTGGTGGTGATGGTGGTGGTGGTGGTGGTGGTGGGGGGGGGGTCCCCCCCGTTTAGGGCCAGCTCCTGGCACAGCCGCTGCTCCAGCAGCGCCCATTGGCGCAGCCGCCATGGCGGGGGGCGGGCGCTGTGCAGGGACAGGCCCCGAGCTTGCACTGGGGGCAGCACGAAGATGAACCTGGAAGGGGGGGGGATATGTTGGGAAAACACCCCCCAATAAAGGGAATGGAGCCAGCTGGACCCATTGGGACACATTGGGAGCCACTGGACCCATTGGGAGCCATTGAGACCCATTGGGAGCCATTGGGACCCATTGGACCCATTGGGAGCCATTGGGACCCACTGAAACCCATTGGGATCCATTGGACCCATTGGGAGCCACTGGGACCCACTGAAACCCATTGGGAGCCATTGGGACCCATTGAAACCCATTGGACCCATTGGGAGCCATTGAAACCCATTGGGACCCATTGAAACCCATTGGGACCCTTGAAACCCATTGGGACCCATCTGAACCCATTGGACCCATTGGGACCCATTGGGAGCCATTGGGACCCATTGGGAGCCATTGAAACCCATTGGGAGCCATTGGGACCCATTGGGACACATTGAAACCCATTGGGACCCACTGAAACCCATTGGACCCATTGAAACCCATTGGGACCCATTGAAACCCATTGGGACCATTGGGAGTCATTGGGAGCCATTGAAACCCATTGGACCCATTGGACCCATCCAAACCCATTGGGACCCATTGAAACCCAATGGACCCATTGGGACCCATCCAAACCCATTGGACCCATTCAAACCCACTGAAGACCCATCCAAACCCATTGGACCCATTGAAACCCATTGAGACCCACTGGGACCCATCCGAACCCATTGGACCCATTGACACCCATCCGAACCCATTGGACCCATCCAAACCCACTGGACCCATTGGGACCCATCCAAACCCATTGGGACCCATCCAAACCCATTGGGACCCATTGAAACCCATTGGGACCCATTCAGACCCATTAGGACCCATTGAAACCCACTGGGACCCATCCAAACCCACTAGGACCCATTCATACCTATTGGACCATCCCAAACCCACTGGGACCCCCCGAAACCCATTGGATCCCCCCCCAAAACCCCACTGGACCTATTGGGATGCTCCCAACCCCATTGGACCCTCCCAACCCCATTGGGACCCCCTAAACCCATTGGATCCCCCCCAAAACCCCACTGGACCCATTGGGATGCTCCCAACCCCATTGGACTCCCCCCAACACCATTGGGACCCCCCTAAACCCACTGGACCCCCCCCAACCCCATTGGGACCCCCTAAAACCATTGGACCCCCCCCTCAACCCCATTGCCCCCCACCCATTGGACCCCCTCAACCCCATTGCCCCCCACCCATTGGACCCCCCCAACCCCATTGCCCCCCCCACCCATTGGACCCCCTCAACCCCATTGCCCCCCCACCCATCGGACACCCCCCCCAACCCCATTGCCCCCCACCCATTGGACCCCCCCTCAACCCCATTGCCCCCCCCACCCATTGGACCCCCCCCAACCCCATTGCCCCCCACCCATTGGACCCCCCTCAACCCCATTGCCCCCCCCATCCATTGGACCCCCCCAACCCCATTGGGATCCCCTAAACCCACTGGACCCCCCCTCAACCCCATTGCCCCCAACCCATCGGACCCCCCCCTCAACCCCATTGCCCCCCACCCATTGGACCCACCCCTCAACCCCATTGCCCCCCCCACCCATTGGACCCCTCCCTCAACCCCATTGCCCCCCCCACCCACTGGACCCCCCATCAACCCCATTGCCCCCCCACCCATTGGACCCCCCCAACCCCATTGGGACCCCCCAAACCCATTGGACCCCCCCCAACCCCATTGCCCCCCACACATTGGACCCCCCCCACCCATTGGACCCCCCCAACCCCATTGCCCCCCCCACCCATTGGACCCCCTCAACCCCATTGCCCCCCCACCCATCGGACACCCCCCCCAACCCCATTGCCCCCCACCCACTGGACCCCCCCCTCAACCCCATTGCCCCCCACCCATTGGACCGACCCCCTCAACCCCATTACCCCCCACCCATTGGACCCCCCCCAACCCCATTGCCCCCCACCCATTGGACCGACCCCCTCAACCCCATTACCCCCCAACCCATTGGACCCCCCCCAACCCCACTGCCCCCCACACATTGGACCCCCCCCCAACCCCATTGCCCCCCACCCATTGGACCCCCCCAACCCCATTGCCCCCCACCCATTGGACCCCCCCCCAACCCCATTGCCCCCCCCACCCATTCGACCCCCCCTCAACCCCATTGCCCCCCACCCATTGGACCCCCCCAACCCCATTGCCCCCCACCCATTGCCACCCCCCCCTCAACCCCATTGCCCCCCAACCATTGGACCCCCCCAACCCCATTGGGACCCCCCAAACCCATTGGACCCCCCCCAACCCCACTGCCCCCCACACATTGGACCCCCCCACATTGGACCCCCCCCCCAACCCCATTGCCCCCCACCCCCCCCCCCAACCCCATTGCCCCCCACCCATTGGACCCCCCCCCCCAACCCCATTACCCCCCACCCATTGAATCCCCCCCCAACCCCATTGCCCCCCCCACCCATCGGACCCCCCCCTCAACCCCATTGCCCCCCCCACCTATTGGACCCCCCAAACCCATTGGACCCCCCCAACCCCATTGCCCCCCACACATTGGACCCCCCCCACCCATTGGACCCCCCCTCAACCCCATTGCCCCCCACCCATTGAACCCCCCCCATCAACCCCATTGCCCCCCACCCATTGGACCCCCCCCCTCAACCCCATTGCCCCCCCCACCCATTGGACCCCCCCAACCCCATTGGGACCCCCCAAACCCATTGGACCCCCCCCAACCCCATTGCCCCCCACCCATCGGACCCCCCCCCAACCCCATTGCCCCCCACCCATTGGACCCCCCCAACCCCATTGCCCCCCACCCATTGCCACCCCCCCTCAACCCCATTGCCCCCCAACCATTGGACCCCCCCAACCCCATTGGGACCCCCCAAACCCATTGGACCCCCCCCAACCCCATTGCCCCCCACCCATTGGACCCCCCCCACCCATTGGACCCCCCCCAACCCCATTGCCCCCCCCACCCATTGGACCCCCCCCCAACCCCATTACCCCCCACCCATTGGACCCCCCCTCAACCCCATTGCCCCCCCCACCCATTGGACCCCCCCCAACCCCATTGCCCCCCAAGTCTAGGACCTGTCGAGCAGGGGCTGGAGCTGCTGCAGGCGCTCGGGGGGGCTGAGCTGGGCGCGGGCCAGGGCCCCCCCCGGGGGGGGCGGGTTGGGGGTCAGGGTGCAGGCCCCCAACACCTCGGTGCCGTAGATGGGGCCGAGGCCGCAGCGGAGCTCGTTGAGGCGCAGCAGCCGCTCCAGGCGCTCCGAGCGGCCCCGGCTCCGTTTGGCCTCCAAGGATTCCTATGGGGTGGGCAATGGGGGTCAGAGCGATCAAGGGGGCAAGGGAAGGCAATGGGGGTCAATGGGGGGCAATGGGGGGCAATCGGAGTCAGTGGGGGTCAATGGGAGCCAATGGGGGTCAATGGGGGTCAATGGGAGTCAGTAGGGGTCAATGGGAGTCAGTGGGGGTCAATGGGAATCAATGAGGTTCAATGGGTGTCAATGGGACCAATGGGGATCAATGGGTCAATGGGGGTCAATGGGAGTCAATGAAGGTCAATGGGAGTTAATGAAGGTCAATGGGAGTCAATGAGGTTCAACGGGTGTCAATGGGACCAACGGGGATAAATGGGTCAATGGGAGTCAATGAGGGTCAATGGGAATCAGTGGGGGACAACAGAAGTCAATGGGGGTCAATGGGAGTCAATGAGGGTCAATGGAAGTCAGTAGGGGTCAATGGGAGCCAGTGGGGGTCAATGGGAGTCAATGAGGTTCAACGGGTGTCAATGGGACCAACGAGGATCAATGGGTCAATGGGGGTCAATGGGAATCAATGAGGGTCAATGGGGGTCAATGGGGGACAACGGAAGTCAATAGGGGTCAATGGGAGTCAACGAGGGTCAATGGGAGTCAGTGAAGGGCAATGGAAGTCAATGGGGGTCAATGGGACCAATGGGGATCAATGGGTCAATGGGGGTCAATGGGAGTCAGTGAGGGTAAATGGGGGTCAATGGGGGACAACGGAAGTCAATGGGGGTCAATGGAAGTCAATGGGGGTGAATGGGGTCAATGGGAGTCAATGAGGTTCAACGGGTGTCAATGGGACCAATGGGGATCAATGGGTCAATGGGGGTCAATGGGGGGCAATGGGGGACAATGGAAGTCAATGGGGGTCAATGGGGGTCAATGGGGGGCAATGGGGGACAATGGAAGTCAATGGGGGTCAATGGGGGTCAATGAGGGTCAATGGGAGTCAATGAGGGTCAATGGGGAGCAATGGGGGTCAATAGGAGTCAATGGGGGACAACGGAAGTCAATGGGGGTCAATGGGGGTCAGCAGGGGTCAATGGGAGTCAATGGGAGTCAATGGGGCTCAATGGGGCTCAGTGGGGATCAATGGGGGAGAACGCACCCCATTGGCTGCCATACCCCCCCCCCCCATAGCATCCCTGGTACCCAACCCCCTCCCTCTCCCCACCCATTCCCTTGGCCCCATGGATTCCAATGGGAATGGGTGCCCCCCCCACCCCCACCCATGGGGGCCCCCCTCCCCCCCCCCATCCCCCCCCCCCCCATTACTCACCAGGTAAAAGGGCGACCGTGGTGGGGGTGGGGGCTGCCTCCTTGGGGGGGGTCGGGGTGGGGGAGGGGGGGTGGGTGCTGGGGGGGGTGGGGGGGGAGGGGCTTGGGGGGGTGGGGGGCTGGGGGCCATCGGCCCCTCGGGCTCCTCGCGCTGGGGGGGGGGAGGGGGTTGGGCTGGGGGGGGAGGGGCGGCGACGGGGACGATGGGGGGAGGGGCTGGGGGGGGGGGAGGGGGGAGAGAGAGAGAGAAAAAGGGGGGTCAATGGGGGGTCGTCAATGGGGGGAGGGGGGGCACCTATGGGTGCTGGGGGGCACCCATAGGGGTTAGGGGCACCCATAGGGGCTGGGGGAACACATAGGGGCTAAAGGGGGGCACCCATAGGGGTTCAAGGGGGGCACCCATAGGGGTTCAAGGGGAGCACCCATACGGGTTCAAGGGGAGCACCCATAGGGGTTCAAGGGGGCACCCATAGGGGTTCAAGGGGAGCACCCATAGGGGTTCAAGGGGGGCACCCATAGGGGTTCAAGGGGGGCACCCATAGGGGTTCAAGGGAGCACCCATAGGGGTCAGGGGCACCCATAGGGGTTCAAGGGGAGCACCCATAGGGGTTCAAGGGGGGCACCCATAGGAGTTCAAGGAGCCACCCATAGGGGTTCAAGGGGGGCACCCATAGGGGTTCAAGGGAGCACCCATAGGGGTCAGGGGCACCCATAGGGATTCAA
Organism: Pezoporus occidentalis; assembly: GCF_034315485.1. Taxonomy (NCBI): domain Eukaryota; kingdom Metazoa; phylum Chordata; class Aves; order Psittaciformes; family Psittacidae; genus Pezoporus; species Pezoporus occidentalis. Next base: position 5,471 of record NW_026916161.1, on the reverse strand, counting down.
GGGGAGCACCCATAGGGGTTCAAGGGGAGCACCCATAGGGGTCAGGGGCACCCATAGGGTTTCAAGGGGAGCACCCATAGGGGGTCAAGGGGAGCACCCATAGGGGTCAGGGGCACCCATAGGGTTTCAAGGGGGGCACCCATAGGGGTTCATGGGGGCACCCATAGGGGTTGGGGGCACCCATAGGGGTTCAAGGGGGCACCCATAGGGTTTCAAGGGGAGCACCCATAGGGGTTCAAGGGGAGCACCCATAGGGGTTCAAGGGGAGCACCCATAGGGGTTCAAGGGGGCACCCATAGGGGTTCAAGGGGAGCACCCATGGGTGCTGGCACTCACCCACGAGCTCGGTCCCGGCGGGCAGCACCCGGAGCAGGGGCCGGGGGGGTGGGGCAGGGGGTGGGGGAGGGGCGCTGAGGCCGTCGCGGGGGGGGGGCGGGGGTGGGGCAGGGGTGGGGGCGGGGCGCACCACGATCTTCACCACCCCCCCGCTGTTCACCAACGGCGCCGGCACTGGGGGGGGGGAGAGGGGGAGGGGAGAGAGATAGAGTGAGCAACCAATGGGGGGCAATGGGAGTCAATGGGGGTCAACGGCGGTCAATGGGGGTCAATGGGAGTCAATGGGGGTCAATGGGGGTCAATGGGAGTCGATGGGAGTCAATGAAAGTCAATGGGGGTCAATGGGAGTCAATGGGGGCAATGGGGGTCAATGGGAGTCAATAGGGGCCAATGGGGATCAATGGGAGTCAATGGGGGTCAATGGGAGGCAATGGGGGCCAATGGGAGTCAATAGGGGGAAATGGGAGTCAATGGGAGTCAATGGGGGTCAATGGGAGGCAATGGGAGTCAATGGGGGCAATGGGGGTCAATGGGAGTCAATGGGGGGCAATGGGAGTCAATGGGAGTCAATAGGGGCCAATGGGGATCAATGGGAGTCAATGGGGGTCAATGGGAGTCAATGGGGGCCAATGGGAGTCAATAGGGGGAAATGGGAGTCAATGGGAGTCAATGGGGGTCAATGGGAGTCAATGGGAGTCAATGGGAGTCGGGGGTCAATGGGAGTCAATGGGAGTCAATGGGGGCAATGGGGGGCAATGGGAGTCAATGGGGGGTAATGGGGATCAATGGGAGTCAATGGGGGTCAATGGGGGTCAATGGGAGGCAATAGGTGTCAATGGGAGTCAATGGGGGTCAATGGGAGTCAATGGGAGTCAATAGGAGCCAATGGGAGTCAATGGGGGGGAAATGGGAGTCAATGGGAGTCAATGGGGGCCAATGGGAGTCAATGGGGGGCAATGGGGGTCAATGGGAGTCAATGGGGGTCAATGGGGGTCGATGGGAGTCAATGGGGGTCAATGGGAGTCAATGGGGGCAATGGGGGTCGATGGGAGTCAATGGGAGTCAATGGGGGTCAATGGGGGTCGATGGGAGTCAATGGGGGCCAATGGGAGTCAATGGGAGTCAATGGGGGTCAATGAAAGTCAATAGGAGTCAATGGGGGTCAATGGGAGTCAATGGGAGTCAATGGGGGTCAATGGGAGTCAATGGGGGCAATGGGAGTCAATGGGAGCCAATGGGAGTCAATAGGGGGCAATGGGAGTCAATGGGGTCAATGGGAGGCAATGGGAGTCAATGGGGGTCAATGGGGGTCGATGGGAGTCAATGGGGGTCAATGACAGTCAATAGGAGTCAATGGGAGTCAATGGGAGTCAATGGGGGTCAATGAAAGTCAATAGGAGTCAATGGGAGTCAATGGGGGTCAATGGGGGTCAATGGGAGTCAATGGAGTCAATGGGAGTTGGGGGTCAATGGGAGTCAATGGGAGTCAATGGGGGTCAATGGGGGTCAATGGGGGTCAATGGGGGTCACTGAGGTCAATGAGGGTCGATGGGGGTCGATGGGAGTCAATGGGAGTCAATGGGGGTCAACTGGGGTCAATGGGAGTCAATGGGGTAATGGGGGTCAATGGGAGTCAATGGGGGTCAATGGGAGTCAATGGGAGTCAATGGGGGCCAATGGGAGTCAATGGGGGTCAATGGGAGTCAATGGGGGTCAATGGGGGTCAATGAGAGTCAATGGGGGGCAATGGGAGTCAATGGGGGTCAATGAGAGTCAATGGGGGGCAATGGGAGTCAATGGGAGTCAATGGGAGTCAATGGGAGTCAATGGGGGTCAATGGGAGTCAATGGGGATCAATGGGGGTCAATGGGAGTCAATGGGGGCAAAGGGAGTCAATGGGAGTCGGGAGTCAATGGGAGTCAATGGGAGTCAATGGGGGTCAATGGGGGTCAATGGGAGTCAATGGGGGTAATGGGGGTCAATGAGAGTCAATGGGGCTCCATGGAAGTCAATGGGGGGGCAACTCGCACCCACTGGGAGTCAACGAGGGACAATAGGGGGTCAATGGATGCTCAGTGGGGGTCAATGGGGGGACAATGGGGGGCAATGGGGGTTAAAGGGTGTCAATGGGGGTCAATGGGAGTCAATGGGGGTCAACGGGAGTCAATGGGGATCAATGGGGCTCAATGGGAGGTCAATGGGGCTCAATGGGGTTCAATGGGGCTCAATGGGGGGGGGGGGCTCCTTACCTTGCGCGGTGGCGATGGGGAGCCCCAGGGTGGGGGGGCCCTGGGGGGGGTTCCCGGGGGGGGCCCCCCCGCTGGGGGGCGGGGGAGGGGCGACGGGCGCCAGGAGCGTGACCTGGGCGGGGGGGCCCAGGAGGGGGCTCTGCCCCCCAGCGGCCACCAGGTGAACCACGTTACCTATGGGGGGGGGACACAAAAAGGGGGGGTCAGGGGCACCCCAAAACCACCCCAAAATACCCCCAAAACGCCCCAAAACCACCCAAAAATACCCCCAAAAAACACCAAACCACCCAAAAATAGCCTAAAATAACCCAAAACACCCCAAAATACACCAAAAAACAAGAACACCCCAAAATACCCCCAAAAGTCCCTAAAAAACACCAAAACCACCCCAAAATAGCCTAAAATAACCCAAAACAATTCAAAATACACCAAAATACACCAAAAAACAACCAAAATAACCCAAACCACCCCAAAATACACCAAAACACCCCAAAAATACACCAAAACACCCCAAAATACCCAAAAAACCACCAAAACCACCCCAAAATTGCATAAAATAACCCAAAACATCTCAAAAAAATACCAAAACACACCTAAAAACACCAAAATAACCCAAAACACCCCAAAATATACCAAAACACCCCCAAATACCCCAAAAATACCCTAACAAAACACCAAAACCACCCCAAAATAGCCTAAAATAACCCAAAACACCTCAAAATACACCAAAATACACCAAAACCACACCAAGATACACCAAAACACCCCAAAATAACCCAGAACACCCCAAAATACACCAAAATACACAAAAAAAAAACAAAACCAGCCCAAAATACACCAAAACACCCCAAAATACACCAAAAAACACCAAAAAACAACAAAAACACACCAAAACACACCAAAATAACCCAAAGTACCCTAAACAACACCAAAACCACCCCAAAATACGCTAAAGTAACCCAAAACACCCCAAAATACACCAAAAATACCCTAAAAAATACATTCACCCCCATTCATCCCAATGGGTTCCCCCATTCAACCCAAGCCCCCCCATGGACGATCCCATTCCAAAGCAGGGGGGGGGGTCCATCCCCATTCATCCCAATGGGTTCCCCCATTCAACCCAAGGCCCCCCAATGGACAATCCCATTCCAAAGTGGGGGGGGGGATCATCCCCATTCAACCCAAGCCCCCCCCAATGGACGATCCCATTCTAATGTGGGGGGATCCATCCCCATTCATCCCAATGGGTTCCCCCATTCAACCCAAGCCCCGCCCTCATGGACGATCCCATTCCAAAACGGGGGGGGGGGGGAACATCCCCATTCATCCCAATGGCTTCCCCCATTCAACCCAAGCCCCCCCCATGGACGATCCCATTCCAAAGGGGGGAGGGGGGGTCCATCCCCATTCATCCCAATGGGCTGCCCCATTCAACCCAAGCGCCCCCCATGGACGATCCCATTCCAAAGTGGGGGGGGTCCATCCCCATTCAACCCAATGGGTTCCCCCATTCAAACCAAGCCCCCCCCCATGGACGATCCCATTCCAAAAGGGGGGGGGGGGGGGAATCACCCCCATACATCCCAATGGGTTCCCCCATTCAACCCAAGCCCCCCCCATGGACGATCCCATTCCAAAGTGGGGGGGGTCCATCCCCATTCATCCCAATGGGTTCCCCCATTCAACCCAAGCCCCCCCATGGACAATCCCATTCCAAAGTGGGGGGGGGGAATCATCCCCATTCAACCCAAGCCCCCCCCATGGACGATCCCATTCCAAAGTGGGGGGGGGGGGGAATCATCCCCATTCAACCGAAGCCCCCCCCCATGGATGATCCCATTCCAAAAGGGGGGGATCCATCCCCATTCATCCCAATGGGTTCCCCCATTCAACCCAAGCCCCCCCCATAGGACGACCCCATTCCAAAGTGGGTGTGTGGGGGGGATGTCCACCCCCATAGACTCACGTGGGAGGCCGCGGGGGGGGGCGGCCAGCGCCAAGTGTCGCAGTGGGGGGGCCGCCAGGGTCAATTTGCTGCCTTGGAGCTGGAGGGTGAGGGGCTTGGCCCCCCCACCCCCACCCCCTCCTCCTGGGGTGCCCCCACCCCCACCCCCGGGGGTGACCCCCCCGGGGCGCTGGGCCAGGGCTGCCAATTGGCCAATGCTCACCAGCTCGCCCGCTGTGGGGTGGGGGGGGGGACACACACGACATAAAGGGGGTTAATGGGGGGTGGGGGGCACTTTAAGAGATGGGGGGAGGTATAATGGGGGGTATGGGGGTGTCAATGGGGGAGTCAATGGGGTCTATGGGGGGGTTAATGGGGTCTATGGGGGGTAATGGGGTCTATGGGGGGGTAATGGGGTCTATGGGGGGGTCAATAGGGTCTACAGGGTGTGATATGGGGGGGTGAATGGGGTCTATGGGGGGTAATGGGGTCGATGGGGGTGAATGGGGTCTATGGGGGGATTAATGGGGGATATGGGGGGTGAATGGGGTCTACAGGGGGGGTAATGGGGTCCATGGTGGGTTAATAGGGGATATGGGGGGGTCAATGGGGTCTATGGGGGGGTGAATGGGGTCTATGGGGGGTGAATGGGGTGTATAAGGGGGAATGGGGTCTAAGGGGGGGGTGAATGTGGGATATGGGGGGTGAATGGGGTCTATGGGGGGATTAATGGGGGATATGGGGGGTGAATGGGGTCTACAGGGGGGGTAATGGGGTCCATGGGGGGTTAATAGGGGATATGGGGGGGTCAATGGGGTCTATGGGGGGTGAATGGGGCCTATGGTGGGTACAATGGGGTGCATAGGGGGGTTAACAGGGGATATGGGGTGTGAATGGGGTCTACGAGGGGGGGTAATGGGGTCCATGGGGAGTTAATA
>NW_026916160.1:0-31785 GCF_034315485.1 Pezoporus occidentalis | reverse complement strand
ATGAGCTCTGCTGATTGCATTGGACAGTCTCATCAGCTGTAATGGGACCTTGGCTCATAAATAGATAAGGAGAAATTTTCATGTTTGGCTTGTACCGTAAGTCATGTCTAAAAGAGGGTGAGTGCTGTCCTCTTTGGAGATGTCTGGTATGGCTCCCTTAGCTGGTAAGGTAAAAATGTCATGAAACAAGGGGAACATGTTTTTTTCTCTATTGATTGGAAAGGATTTCAAGCCTTGGGTTTTGAATGTGTGGGTTCTACACTGAGGATGTGATTCCTCTCCAGTGTGTGGTATCTAGATGTATAAGAAGAACCAGGAACACGGAGTACCAAGCTTTTCTCTCCAGGGTAGCTGGAAACTGAGTTAATTCCCTTCATTACAAGGGGTAATGGTTTAAAACTTAAACAGGGGAAGTTTAGGGTGGATATAAGAAGGAAATTCTTTCCTGTTAGGGTGGTGAGGCACTGGAATAGGTTGCCCAGGGAGGTTGTGAATGCTCCATCCCTGGCAGTGTTCAAGGCCAGGTTGGATGAGGCATTGGGTGATATGATTTAGCGTAAGATGTCCCTGCCCATGGCAGGGAGGCTGGATCTAGATGATCTTAAGGTCCTTTCCAACCCTAAGGATTCTATGATTCTATGTAGAAATGAAAAGGTGAAATTCACTTTGGTTTTACTCCCTTTAAAACTGTTGGCCATGTTATCTTTATTTTCTTTTTGAAAAAGAATTGGGAGATATTAGAATGGCTTCTTTTAGACACTGTTGTTACTTGGAGGAACCCTTCTGAGGTCCTGGTGGAAGAAGCAAGGAGATTTTCCTCAAGTACTGGTGAGTTCATCTCTGTGTCTGCCTTTACCAGTATTGATGGCTTGGAAAGAGATGTTGGTGGCTTGAGATGAGCTCTTAGGCAGAAGCTCTTGCCTGGGAGGGTGCTGAGGCCCTGCCACAGGGTGCCCAGAGAAGCTGTGGGCCAGTTTTAGGTCCAAAATGGGCAGGTGGAATCAGACAGACTTCAAAAAGGGAAAATGCTGAGTCCTGCCTATGAGGAGGACTTGCTCTAAGCACTAAGGCAGGCTGGGGGGCACCTTATCAGAGAGGGAGAAGGCTCTTGTGGAGTCCACTGAGTTGAAATGAGCCATCAATGTGCAATAAACGTCTGAGCACAGGCTGGGGAATGGGGAAGTAAAAGCTGCTTTGGGAAGGGTGGAGGGAGAAGATGAATTGTGCTGAAGAAATGGTCATCTTGCTTGAAAAGGGGCTGATGGAAAGGGGGGAGTGGTAGGGGAAGGAGGAGGAATGCTCATTTCTCAACAGGCAATATAGTTATTTTAAGGTCATCCCCTCATCTTTTTAAGGCCTGCATACTTCAGGTTAACATGAACAGCAGTCATCTCGTGTACATCTATACATACATACATGTTCTTTAAATAGAAGTAAGAACAGAGGAAGGAATATATGCAAGAATAATTCAGATGAGAAGGGGCTGGTTTTTCCCTTGAAGCTACAAGTACATGGAATTGCATTCAGAGATTCTGGTCTCACTATAATTGACTCAAACATCACTACAGAGTCAGAAAATCACTCCAATTTGATTTCTTATCTATTTAATGCAACACTAATTCTTGTGGCAGATTAAGGCATGATATTATTGTATTTACTTGTCCTTAAATAAGAACAACTCCCACAGACAGCAAAGAAATCATCCCAAAAAAGCCTCCTTGTTAAAAAGAATTTGGATGCTCATGAGAAGACACTTATCTTTTGCAGGACCAATTCTTTCAATAACAGGCCAGCCATAGCTTTAGGATTTAAGCTTTAAGATTATTTTTTTCCATATAGGAACTATTGACTATTATTTTATCAAGGTACTATTTTTCAGTATATTATTTAGGACCTTCAACCATCATGGTTGAAGCTGCTCCAGTGGAAGGTGTCCCTGCCTGTGGCAGGGGTTGGAGCTGGAGGAGCTTTAAGGTCCCTTTCAACACAAACCAGGCTGGAATTCTATGGTGGAGGCCCATGAAATTGTCCTTAATACACAAACATGCCAACACACTGACCCTCCAACTCACTGGCTTTGGACATGAGCCATCTCTGTCAAGCAAGGCAGCTGTAGAAGTGAACTTTGTTGGTAACAAAGAAGAAAGTTTCTTTCTTGTTATCCCCAGCTAATTAATCTCTGATGGCTTCTTATGAAGAATGAGGGAAGTCACATCCAAGTTTTCTGAGAAGCTTTTGTGGTGATGAGGAAACTTCCTTGGTAAACCCCAGAAGGTCTTGTTAAAGCTGATGGCTCCTGGAAGGGTGCTTGGTCCCCAAGGACCACTTCTTGCTTTGGCAAAGTGAGCAGCATCACTTGTGATGGAAATAGCTGTGAGTGCTTGTATTGTGAAAGCCTGGATTTTGGGCCTGCTGGAGGGCTTTCTGTGCCCATGCAAGCTTGGGCCTACTCTCTCTTTAAAGACACATCCCTGTCTTCATGACATGTGCAGATCATGTGGTTCTTGCTAATGGGGTGCTTTGTCCCTTCCTGCTTTTGACCCCTAATAAAGGGAGCTGGGGAAGCTCATTGCATTTCTCTTCACTTTTCAGCCTCCTCAAGAACACTTCATACATTGAATTTCTTGTTATTAGTTGTCTTGGGATGGATTTATTTGTGTCTCTCTTTAGTTCTTTACCTGTTAAAAATGTTCTTAATCTGTTAAACTGAGGCAAGTTGTAGTCCACTACATCCATCCTCCATTTCTGACTGGCTTTCATAAATGTGATTTTCCTACCATTATGAATTTGGGATTGGAGAATAAGCATGGGTCACCTGACTCAACATCTAAAATTCCTTGCCTAGTTATGAGATAGTCAGGACCCTTCTAGAATGGATGGGATTAAGAGGATGTTTTATCACATCCTAGGACAGCTGGTGAGGATGGATGTGGTCCAGAGCAGGTCTGAACATCAGAAGGACTTGTACCATAGACTCTGTCCATGGTATGTGCATCTCAGAATAGCTTTCTCTGGATTAAACTAATTCCAGTCAGGATCTGAAGGCCTCCTAGAGGTCAAACTGCATCAGTTGCCCCCTCAAATCTATTTTCAGTTTGTTTTAATCTAAAAGACAGGACAAGAGGAAACGGCCTCAAGATGCACCAGAGAAGGTTTAGATGGAGCTGAGGAACAATTCCTTCCCCAGAGGGTGCTCAGGCATTGGAACAGGCTGCCCAGGGCAGGGCTGCAGGCACCGGCCCTGCAAGTGTTCACAAACCCTATAGACAAGGCCCTCAGTGCCATGGGTTAGTGGTGGCCTTGGCAGTGCTGTTGTAAGGGTTTGACTGGATGAGCTTGAAGGGCTTTTCCAACCTGGTTCATTCAATGAGTCTAAAAGGAGCCCAGTTCATGCAGCCTGACCCCAGCCTCTGATGGGGATGGAAACACAGTGAGGGGAGGACACTCTGTGTGTGTGTCTTCCAACTTGAACTCTTGAAACTGCTCTTTTTATCTGAACAAATACTAGAGATACAGAAACACACCTTCACTGAGCACAGATGGAGACACAAAACTGTGATTTAATGACTCAGCTTTTAATTATCTAAATTCGAAGAAGGTGAAACTACTTCAGATCTCCTAATCCCTCCTCCCAACACTCTTAAAAGAGGTATTTTAGTTTTCCTTTCAGTTGGACTAAAACTTCATATAGGGGGAAAACATATAAGATAATTGAAGGACTAAGAAACCACTTTCTTTGCATGTTTTCCTAGAAGTGGTGGGGAAAACTATCATTTAAGTTGAAGGGAAGGAGACAGATGCAGTGAAATGCCCCAGGTCAGGTTTGGTCTCCCTTATATAGAAATGTGGTGCCATTTGCTCTGTCCTGAAGGGCCCAGGACATTGCCATGCACTTGACATGTACATCCTGCAACCTTCAGAAGGGTTGGGTCATTCTGGAGCAACATCTGAAAGCTCAGAGTGAGCCCCAGGGGCATCTCCAGGGTGTTAATAGTCAATGTTCAGGCAACTGAAGTCAGTCCCAGATGCCTTTATGCTTCCTGACATGGTTCATCCAATCTGATCCACCTACCCATGCTCATGTGAATGTTTCACTGGGATAATGGTCTAGGACTATGGAATTATGTCTGTGTGGTGCAGTCATCATAGTGAAGAAATAACTGGGACAGCTCAGGAACAGACACACGTTACTTCATGACTTCTGGTTACCCAAAGCAGTGGTAAATGCTCCATCCCTGACAGTGTTCAAGGGCAGGTTGGACACAGGGGCTTGGAGCAAGCTGCTGTAGTGGAAGGTGTCCCTGCTCGTGGCAGGGGGTTGTGACTGGGTGATCTGAAGGGACTATATGTTCCCTATAGATGAGAATTGCTAACTAATTGTTAGGTTAACAAGGCTGTCATATGAATATCATCTTTAATGTTCATGTCAATAGAGGCCAGGTTTTGAATCATCTCCACAAAAACCAATATCCTTCTCCAAAACATTTAGGCTGATCTAACAGCACCTGAAGCACAGGGCAAAGAGACCCATGTCCAGCTCTTCCTACCAAAAAGGTGCTTGCTATTTGAGGTATCAGAACCATTTATGCAGAGGATCCCCATCATGTATTTGATGTGGGAAGTTTGTGTCTACAGCCAGGGGTGGCTGCATTTATATAGATCCCTTCTCTGCAAAGATTGAAACAGAATTCGTACAATGATGCTCTCAGTATGAAATGTATTTCCAAAACCTCAAGCCTGTTTCTTGTGTTGCTGGAGTTCACCATGCTGCCTCCCCGGCATGTTAAACTGAGGTTTCTATTGCCAGCTCACTGAGCAGTTTCCTCCACACAAGACTATGGCAATCTAGAGCTCTATTAGTGAAGTATCATCCAGTCTGGGTAAATGTTTGAGCATTTCAGTTGTCTCTGAAATGGAAACTTTCTTAAACACAAGAGGAAATAAGGACACCAGAGTGGGCTAATTCATCAAGCAGCGATGAGCCCTACACAGGACACTGCTCATCTAGACTCCTGTTTTCACAGAAGCTCAGAGCAGATGATCTTTTGAGGCCCAGCCTGGGCTTTCTGTGGCTCTATGATTCTATATGTACAGTGTAAGCCAAAATATCCAACAAAATGGAAGAAAACAAGATATGGTGAAGATTTTGAAGGAAGCCCTCTGATATCCAAGGTGCCAAGCCCTTTAGCATTTAATGATACAGATTCTGGCTCCTTCATTGACTGCAGGTCAAAGCCACGTTGCCCCCACACCTATGACAGTGTATGCTTTCATACTGTTGTTTTTCTGAGCACATAAAAATTCTGTTCACCATCCATATACTTTCCCAATATCAGTTAATTGCCACTCACAGCAGGTAAGGGAAAGATACTTTCCCCCATCAGTGTGTTTTGGCTTTATTGAGACCCAGACAGCTCTCACTTACCATCAATTCTTTGTTCTTTCATTTATGGAAGCTTCCTACAAAGTTAATTCTAATGTGAAATAGACAATTTGGTTTTCGCGGTGTGCTTGAGCATGAGTAGGGCATGGACATGGGATATGGGTGCTTATCTCCAAGTGGAATTCCATTTCTCTCACCATTTAGGTAAAAGGTTATTTCAGATGAATGTAAAACACCACTTACAATGGATGGGAGGAGATCTTGATGTGCCCGAAATGTCCCTAACACTGGGTGGTCTCAGCACAGTTCATCATCCTCCATTATGAATTATATTGTCTATAACTTTTTCCTTTAAATGAAATCTCCTATGAAGCTGCAGCCTGGGGAGGGATTCCCCTTGACATTCAAAGGTGCAACTTGAGATCTTGATTCCCACCAGCTTCTGTTCCTTGAAAGGCACAAACAAATGCAATGAATCCTTTGAAACCTTTTCTCTGACTCTTTTTCAACAAGCAAATGTAAAACTACACTTCCTCTTCCCTCCCACCCCAGCAGCTTTAATAAAGAGCTCACAGGTAAGAGTGAGGAATTTTATTGGAGCTGAGGGACAAGGTCAAGAATCTTGCAAGAAAAATAGATATTTATCAGTGACAAAAGCTATAACTGAATAAAGCTGATTGGTGTTTTCTGTGAGGAAAAGAGGCCTGGGATAATTGAGGGTAATTTCTTCCTACAGGCTGCTGAAGTGAAATGAAGTATGAGGTTCCTCTCCTTTTGGTTTCCTTCCAAGGAAGGAAATTGGGATTTGGGGGATCTATATCTCATTAAAAACTGTAATTGAGTTTTGTGCAGGAAGCATGGAAGGATCTAAATGAAATCATGGGGATTATTGGGAAAAATTCCATTGTTTTAGTGCCCCATAGGCTTTCTCACTTGAGATGAACTGTTCATGTCCTGGATGACAGAAAGCTTTTGTGTTGCCAGCAGCTGAAAATCCTCCTCCCGCATTTCACCAGAGACCGCTTCACCTCCCTGTTCCTCAGGCTGTAGATGAAGGGGTTGAGCATGGGGATGAGCACAGCATAGAAGATGGAGGCCACCTTATCCAGACTCCTGTGGCTAGAAGGAGGTTGTAGGTACATGAAGAATCCTGTCCCAAAGTACATGGAAACAGCCATCAAATGGGAGGCACAGGTGTGGAAGGCTCTGGCCCTGCTCTGTGCTGAGCACATCCTCAGCACGGTGCGCAGGATAGAGATGTAGGAGAGAAAAATGACCACACTTGCACACACTGCATTGACGGTGATGAAGGCAAAGATGACCATCTCACTGCTGTGCGTGTTGGAGCACACGAGCTTTAGCACAGGGAAAAGCTCACAGAAGAAGTGGTTGATGCGGTTGGGACCACAGAAGGAACCTCCAAACACACACCATGTGCAGATGATGGCAGTGAGGAAGGCGAATAGGTAGGATGATGCTATCAGCTGCCAGCAGACACGGCTGGAGATGATGGTCACATAAAGCAGGGGCTGGCAGATAGCAACGTGCCGGCCGTAGGCCATCACGGCGAGGAGGTGACACTCAATACTAGCAAAGAAAGCAAAGGTGAGGAACTGCATCATGCAGCCAGTGAAAGAAATGGTTATGTCCTCTGATAACAGGTCTGCCAGCATCCTGGGGGAGATGACTGTGGAACAGCAGATGTCAGTGAAGGCAAAATGGGTGAGGAAGAAGTACATGGGGGTGTGGAGGCTGGGAGACACCCGAACCAAGATGATAATGCCAACGTTCCCCAAAATAGTGACAATGTAAATCAATAGAAAAAAAACAAAAAGAGGGGTCTGCAGACGTGGGCTGTCTGTAATTCCCAACAGGATGAATTTAGTCTGCGTGTGATTTCCTCCCATGACCAGGTGTTACCTGCTGAGGGAAAAGGAAGAGAAACATCAAACTGATCAAAAATGGAGATTCAGATTTGGACCATGCTAACTCTAATCGGTGACCGTTTAAACTATTACATTTTTGTATATACTACTACATTTTTTCACCCCAATTTTATGTACTTCATGGTTTTAGGTTGAGATATTTAAAAAAGATCAAAGAGCATATTAAAGCAGCAAATACCATTTTTCAGATTTTTATGCTTGGACAATTAAAACTCTGGATTTATTCACAGATATGTGTTCTTTATATTTGGAAAAAATCAGATCTTCAATCACCTTAAGATTAGAGGCAATTTGTGTTAGAAGACACCTCAGAGGAACCTCATAGGAGTAAACGTAAACCTGAAGCAAGGAAAAGTCACATTCCCAGTGAAATCCCAGCTTACACATGAATGACCTCCAGACATTTTTCCCTCGGCTTTTAGTTATCGTTCCAGTCACCAGATCACATTTATCAGAATATTTTAGATCATTCACAACAGATAACATTCCCATGGATAAATACATAATTTATAAGTTTCTGAGCTCCAGCATGCTGAAACACCCTAAACCCAAGGGCATTAAGTTGCTTGCTTTCAAAAGTACTTGATGTTAAAACAGGTTGATTCCAAAGGCTGATTTGTTAGTGATGACATACTGCTGACAATCTGAAATGCTGCATTTCTTTATAACAAAACAAGAATAAATCAGTTCATCTTGCTTTAGCTGCCTATGTAAAAGAAACACAACCTGCATAAGCCATTGCTCCCTCTTCTGATAAAGAAAACACACATTGCTAAGGCTACTTTCTGATATAGCTCCCAAAAAAAGGGATACGAGAACATGCAGAAGCAGTCCCACTGCTTCAGTGTAGGGGAGGCTCTGCTTTGTGCTGGTGTTACCTCCTGTGCCCTCCTTCTGCCACCGAGTGATGGGAGCCAAGGGTTTATCTCCAATGCAGCAGAGAACATCTACGTGCCGGCATCAGCTCTGTTAAGCACCTGATGTGAAGAGAGGTGAGCTCCTGCCAGACTCCAAGAGCCCAGCTTGTGGTGCTGGGGCTGTAAATACAGTTGCCTGTGCTCTCCTGGGAGGAAGCCTCCAGGGCTGCTCATGATTTACCAGAGGAAAACAAACAGAAGGAAAAGCAAAGGGTATGAAATCACCTCTGAAAGGCATTGTGGTGCTTGGGAATCTGAAAGACGTGGTGTGGATGAGCCAAACCTGAGCATAGCTGCACAGCAGCAGTGATGAGCTGCTCATAGGATGCTTCCTACATACTTGGGGACCATGCAAAAGGCTCTGGTCTGAACTTGCTGACACAATGAATATGGGTTTAGAGACATTCCAGATCTTGCAGAAGGTTCCCAAATGGGACATGAAGCACAAGTGACTCCATCTCTGGAGCTGCTGCTGTCCCTTTGTGGACACTTGAGAGCCCAGTTTTCCAGCTCCAGTGAGGTTATCTGCATGTAGTACTGGGATGTCCAACAGCTGAGCTGGTGCCTCTGGACTTCCACTGTATTCAAGGGTGAAAAACAGGCATTTTGAGGCAGGGAGGAATTGTCCCATTGTGACCTAACAGGCCTGTATTCCCCTGAGCAGCCTCAGCTGGGGTTCCATCCCCACTCTTTTGCCCCCCAGTCTCTATTTAAGCTCATTCCCTGGAGGCTGAGCTTTTTTAGAGGAGTTGTGGTTTTGATTTTTGTGGATGGTGTATACACTTATGGAATCCTTTGATGGTGACCTAGGCTTGTTTATGGACTTGCATAGCAATTGCTGGAGTTGATTCTGACCAGGGGAATTGATGTGTCCTGAGGTGTCTTGTCTTATCTTGTTGTGGTTTAAACCCAGTCAGGTAACTTGTTCACTCACTCCCAGTGAGTGGTGCCGGGCTGGCAACAATCGAGGCCCCCCCCCCCCACCCCGGGCTCTCCCCTTCCCCGCTCCCGGAGGAACGGGGAGGAGGATCGAAAGAGTGCAACTCCTACGGGTTGAGACAAGAACAGTCCAGCAACCAATGTACAACACAAATCACCACCGCTACTATCAACTACAACAATGATAAGGGAAAATAACAAGGGAAGAGAATACGATACCACCGGCCAAGAAACGAGTCCCACCCGGAAGCCCGTGTCCTTCCGGGTAACTCCCAGTTACCCCCCACCCGGGCATGACGTGCTGTAGTATGGAATACCTCCCTGGCTAGCCCGGGTCAGGCGCCCCGTCTCTGCTTCCTCACAGCTTCCCCTCCTCCCTGGCAGAGCATGAGCCTCACAAAGTCCTTGGTCAGGGTAAACATCACTTAGCAACAACCGAAAACATCGGCTTCACCAACACTGTTCCCGGGCTGGAAGTCAAAACACAGCACTGCACCAGCTACCACAAAGGAAAAACATGACTGCTACTGCTGAACCCAGGCCATATCTCCATCTTGGGCTTCCCTCCTTACTACCCACTTGCCTGATGCTCTGGAGTCTTGGCAGAACTTAGCCCATCTCTGTGTTTCTGCCCTACTTTTCTTGCACAGGTACTGTGGGATGGTCCCTGTGCACCAGGGTGTTCCTCATTGCCTCTGTTTAAAGAGATTCAAGAGACAAACCCCTGTGGCAGTCTCCAGGCTCCTGCAGAGTAGAACCCATCACCTACTGCATGCAACAGCCCAGGCAGTGCTCACTGCTCTGCCACTCCCTCTCCATCCAGACCATGTCCTTGAATGGACAAATTAGGAGATCGTTTTCTCAGTGAGAGAGATAAAGTAATAAACTGAACCTTATATTCAAGTATTATTCTCTGGTCCTTACTGCGTTCTCCTTTAACATAGGTAATATTTGACTTATGCTCTTCAGTAGTTTGGTAACACTTTGCTTTGGAAGTAGCTTTGTCAAAATCTGCTGGGTTTGTGACAGGACATCAGAGCTTCACTTGATGCCAAGGTGTATTATTTCCCTACGGTATTCCTTAGGCCTCCAGACTTTGTTTTGAACCATTTCTAAGTCTTGCTTTGTTTCTACAGCTGACTTGTGCCAGAAGACCACAGACAGTCTGATTTATCTGCTTTACCTTATTGTCTGTAGAGTTTTTTCCCTGCCTCTTGGTCTCTTTAGAATTACACTGGACATTCAGCTTTGAGCTTCTTACTAGCTGTGTCAAAATGCTCTTCCACACTAAAGATCATGAAAGAGACTTCATCACCCACATACCTCCTAAACATAGGTTAATGTGCAGTCACAACCAGTAAAGATACATTCTCCGACATCAGTGCGTTTTGGCTTCTTTCAGACCCAGACAGCTCTAATTTACCATCGATTCTGTGTTCAGGATTGCCTTTCATCTATGGAAATGTGCCACAGGCTTCATTGGTAAGTGAAATACACCATTTGATTTTCCTGGTATGCATTAGAACAAACTGGGCATAGACATGGGATGTGGGTGCAGATCTCTACCTGGAATTCCATTTATCTCACCATTTAAGTAAAGAGCACTGCAAATGAATGTAAAACTCCACTTAAATTGAATGGGAGGATCCATTGATTTGAATTATATTGTCTAAAATTTCTTCTTTGAAGTGAAATTTATTGTGAAGCTGCAGCCTGGGGAGGGATTCTCCCTCATATTCAAAGGTGCATCTTGAGACCTGGACTCCCACCAGCTTCTTCTCTTTGAAAGGCACAAACAAATGCAATGAATCTTTTGGAACCTTTTCTCTGACTCTTTTTCAGCAAGCAAATGTAAAACTACACTGCCTCTTCCCTCCCACCCCAGCAGCAGGTAAAGAACTCGCAGGTAATAGGGAGGAATTTTATTGGAGCTGAGGGACAAGGTCAAGAATCATGCAAGAAAAAGACATCTTTATCAGTGACAAAAGTTGTAACTCAATAAAGCTGATTGGTGTTTCCTGTGAGGGAAAGAGGCCTGGGATAATTGAAGGTAATTTCTACCTCCAGGATGGTGCCTGCAAAGTGAATTGAAGTTTGAGGTTCCCCTCCTAATGATTTCCTTCCAAGGAAGATGTGATGGGTGGGTCTCTTTCTCATTCAATACTGTCACTGGCTTCTGAGCAGGAATTGTGGAAGAACGTAAATAAAGTCATGAGGGTTAGTGGAAAATATCGTTGTTTTAGTGCATCGCAGTTTTCTTCAGTTAGGATGAGCTGTTCATGTCCTATGACAGAACTCTTCTATGTTGCCAGCCATTTAAGAACCTTCTCCCGCACCTCACCAGAGCCAGCTTCACCTCCTTGTTCCTCAGGCTGTAGATGAAGGGGTTGAGCATGGGGGTAACCACGAAGTAGAAGATGGAGGCCAACTTATGCAGGGTCCTGCAGCTAGATGGACGTTGTAGGTACATGAAGAATGCTGACCCAAAGAATAAGGCAATAGCAGTCAAATGGGAGGCACAGGTGTGGAAGGCTCTGGCCCTGCTCTGTGCTGAGCACATCCTCAGCACGGTGCGCAGGATAGAGATGTAGGAGAGAAAAATGGCCGCACTTGCACACACTGCATTGATGGTGATGAGGGCAAAGATGACCATCTCACTGCTGTGGGTGTCAGAGCACATAAGCTTTAGCACAGGGAAAAGCTCGCAGAAGAAGTGGTTGATGCAGTTGGGACCACAGAAGGAACCTCCAAACGCGCACCATGTGTAGATGATGGCACTGAGGAAGGCAAATAGGTAGGATGATGCTACCAGCTGCCAGCAGACACGGCTGGAGATGATGGTCACATAAAGCAGGGGCTGGCAGATAGCAACGTGCCGGTCATAGGCCATCATGGCCAGGAGGTGACACTCAATAGTAGCAAAGACAGCAAAGGTGAGGAACTGCATCATGCAGCCAGTGAAAGAAATGGTTTTGTCCTCTGATAACAGGTCTGCCAGCATCCTGGGGCAGATGACTGTGGAATAGCAGATGTCAGTGAAGGCAAAATGGGTGAGGAAGAAGTACATGGGGGTGTGGAGGCTGGGAGAAACCCGAACCAATGTGATAATGTTTAAGTTCCCCACCAGAGTGACAATGTAAATCAATAGAAACAAGAGAAAAAGAGGAGTCTGTGCATATGGGCTGTCTGTAATTCCCAACAGGATGAATTCAGTCTGTGTGTGATTTCCTCCCATGACCAGGTGTTACCTGCTGAGACAAAAGGAATTAAAACATCACACTGATTAAACAGAGATATTCAGGAGTGGATCTAACTACAGTCAGTCAGTAGTTTAACTTTGACATTTTGGTGGAATTAATATAGTTTACTGTATTTTCTATCCCACATTATATACATGTTTTTCACTTGTGGTACTTTCAATAGGACAGGGAGCACGTAGAAGCAATAAATGGCACTTGTTGCTGGGATACATAAAACTATGGATTTATTCAAACACGTGTGTTTTCAGGTATGCTGAAAGAATCAGATCTTTATTCACTTTCGGTTTGGCAGCAATTTGTGCTGGAAGACACCTCACAGGAACCTCATAGCAGTGAATGTAAACCTGGAGCAAGAGAAAGCCCCAGTCCCAGTGAAATCCCATCTTACACATTAATGTCCTCTAGGTATATTGCCTTGACTTCTAATTATCATTCATGTCACCAAATCACATTTATCAAACTATTTGAGATCATTAACAACAGATAACATTAACATTGGTTAAATGGACAATAAATCATCCTAAACCCATGGGCATTAATTTGCTTCCTTAAAAACAGAGTTGATATTTAAAATGCGCTGATTCCAAATTCTGATTTGTTAGTGATTATATTCTGTTGGCAATCTGAAATTTTTATTTCTTTATAACAAAGTAAGATTCCTCTTCATTTAACACTTGAACAAATTAGTGCATCTGCTTTAGCTGCCTATGCAAAGGAAGCACAGCATGCATCAGACATTACTCTCTCTTCTTATAAAGAAAACCCACATTGGTAAGGCTGTTTTCTGACACAGCTTTACCAAAGAGGATGCAAGAACATGCAGACACAAGCCCACTGCCTCAGTGCAGGCGAGGCTCTGCTTCGTGTTGGTGTTACCTCTTGTTCCTTCCCTCTGTCACCGAGTGATGGGAGCCAAGGATTTATCCCCAACGCAGCAGAGAACATCTACGTGCCAGCATCAGCTCTGTTAAGCACCTGATGTAAAGAGAGGTGAGCTCCTGCCAGACTCCAAGAGCCCAGCTTGTGGTGCTGAGGCTGTAAATACAGTTGCCTGTGCTCTCCTGGGAGGAAGCCTCCAGGGCTGCTCATGTTTTGCCAGAGAAAAACAAAAAGAAGGAAAAGCAAAGGGTGTGAAATCACCTCTGAAATGCATTGTGGTGCTTGGGCATCTGAGAGATGTGGAGTGTATGAGCCGTGCCTGAGAACAGCTGCACAGCAGCAGTTACAGGCAGCTCATAGGATGCTTCCTACACACTTGTGGACCATGCAAATGTTTTGGTCTGAACATACCGACACAAGGGAAATGGGTTTAGAGACATTCCAGATCTTGCACACAGTTCTCAAAAGGGACATGAAGAAGAAGTGATTCCATCTCTGGAGCTGCTGATGCGCCTCTGTGGAGGGTGAACCCAGTTTTCCAGCCCAAATGGGGTTACCCACATGTAGTGCCTGGATGTCCAACAGCTGAGCTGGTGCCTCTGGACTTCCACTGTATTCAAAGATGAAAAACAGGCATTTTGAGGCAGGGAGGAATTGTCCCCAGCTGAACTAATAGGCCTTTATCCCCCTCACCAGCCTCAGCTGGGCTCCAACCCCACCCTCTTCCTGTTGTTCCCCATCTCTGTTTAAGCTCAGAACAGGCAGATTGAGCTTTACTAGAGCAGTTCTGGTTTCCAGTTTAGTAGGAGTTCAGCACACCTATGCAATCTTTTGGTGGTCACCTAGGATTTCTCATCTATCTTTCTAGCAATTTTTTCATCTGATCCTGAACAAGGGATTGACTCGACCTGACTTGGCTTGGTCTTGAATCTGCCTCCTCATCACCAGCTTTCCTGATGCTCTGGAGCTGTGGTTGAAGTTGGTCCATGTCTCTGTTCCTGCCCTGCTTCTCTTGCTCAGGTACCGTGAGATGGTCCCTGCACCAGGGTGTTCTCCTTTGGTTCCGTTTAGACAGATAAAGGGGACAAACCCCTGTGGCAGTCTCCAGGCTCCTGCAGAGTAGAACCCATCAACCTCTGCACCTGACAGCCCAGCCAGTGCTCACTGCTCTGACAGTCATTTTCCATCCAGAACATGTCCCTACAGGAGCAAATTGGGAGGAAGTTTTTCAGTGATGAAAAGTAGAGTAACAAGTTGATCCTTACATTCAAGTGTTGTTATCTTTTCCTTAGTGCCTTTTCCTTTACCAAGTATAACATTAGACTTTCAGTCTTCAGCAGATTGGCAACGCTTTGATTTGGAAGTATCTTTGGGATGATGTTTATCTGCTGGTTTTGTGACAGAGGACACCAGAGTTTCAGTGACACCAGGGACTTTGGTTTCCCCAACCTCTTCCTTAGGCTTCCAGGCTTGGTTTGGAACCATTTCTAGGTCTTGCTTTCTTCCTATGACTGGTTT
Source organism: Pezoporus occidentalis (assembly GCF_034315485.1). NCBI lineage: Eukaryota > Metazoa > Chordata > Aves > Psittaciformes > Psittacidae > Pezoporus > Pezoporus occidentalis. The sequence continues at coordinate 16,943 of NW_026916160.1, read as the reverse complement.
GTACAACAAGACCACAGATAATCTGATTTATCTACACTCTTTTATTGCCCTTAGTGGTTATTTTTTTTCCCCTATGTCTTGGTCTTTTCTGATCTATACAACATTATTACCTGGCTCCTTGCTAGCCCTGTCAAAAATATCTTCCAAAGCTGTCAGCATCTCCAGGTGATAGCTTCAAACCTGCATTGTGACATCTTTCAAACTGCAAACTCCAGCACCTCATTGCACACCATGGGGCAGGATGAAGGATGCTGGGGCTCTGCAGGAAACAATGGACATTCTCATATGGATGCTGCTGGCTTCTGCCCCTGGAGGTGCCCTGCTGATGGAGGCACTGGGCAAGGGCTGAAATCACCCCTGCTCTGCATGGAGCTGGATCCAAACTGGGACTCAGCTTTCACTTCTTATATCCATCATAGCAGGGAGGAGAGCCTTTGCCCTCCATGTGTTGCAGGGTGGCCACAGGGGCTGTGTGAGCAGTGCGAGGATTTGGGACCAGGACTGATGCAAAGCAAGGAGGGACCATCTCCTCACATCTCCCCTGTATCCATCACATCTCTACACATTCATGCACATATGCCATGCCCTGGAGAACTGACTCAGTCCCATTCATCTCCCACTGTCAGCCAGGCTGTGGCTGTGGGGCTGGTATTGAACAGGGTGATGAGGACGTGAGAGAGGCAGAGCTGACAGAAGGAGGAGGATGGAGGGGGCTCATCCGCAGCATTGCACCGTGTCCTGCAGCTCCTGTGAATGGTTTTACTGCTGGAGAGAGAAAGAAAGGGGAGGATGTGGCTCTGGAAGGCGTTGGAACCCCAAATGATGCCCAGATTGTGGGGGTTTGCTCCCAGTGTGCACTGCCAGGGGATCTGGCTGATCTCTGGTGGGAATCCGTGTGACATGCACTTTCATTTCATGTTTGGCTGTAGAAGGAAGTTCCCCACAACCCCCATGAAGGCTTTAACCTGTCAGAGGGGAGACTGAGATGAACTCTTAGGCAGAAGCTCTTCCCTGTGAGGGTGCTGAGGTGCTGGCACAGGGTGCCCAGAGAAGCTGTGGCTGCCCCATCCCTGGCAGTGCTCAGGGCCAGGTTGGACACAGGGGCTTGGAGCAAGCTGCTCCAGTGGAAGGTGTCCCTGCCCATGGCAGGGGTTGGAGCTGAAGGAGCTTTAAGGTCCCTTCCAACACAAACCAGGCTGGGATTCTGTGATGGGCTTGGGAGCATCCATCAGAGCCACCAACGACAGGGGCAACCCTAAAGCACCCTTCAGAAGGGCCTTTTTCCCCTGTTGCTGCTCATTTCAGTCCTTTACCACACTCCTCACTGTTCCTCCCCATCTCCTTCCTTCCACTTTTGGGCACCACTCCCTCAGGCTCTCCTTTGTCTCTTGTGCTTCCAGCACGATGGGTGGAAGAAGGTGAATGTCATCATCGAGGAGAGCACAAGGACTGGGGCTGCCTTGGTCCCCAGTGGGATAAAGAAACAAATTCCCCAGGAAGCCCTCTCCAGGCAGAGGAAGGACAGGAGGGTGACCATGAGCAGCCAGCACAGAGGGACCAAGACCAAGTCACTCCTGACCAACCTGAGTGCCTTGCGTGATGTGAGCATTGATGTTTGCATGACAAGAAGTAGAGGACAGCATTTACCTCACTGTTAGCAAGGTCACCACGATCTCCTGTTGGCTCCTATGCAGCCAAACATGTGAGCTATGGTTTGAGTACAAGGAATTGAAAACGGGTTTAAAGCTGGTTCATTGCACATGGTACCTGACACTGATGATGGACCCTGGTACCAGCTCCCATTGGAGAGGTTCCCCTCATCTCCCTGCCATGATAATGTCAACCATGGCCCCTGTGAAGCTGTAACTGCCTCAGAAATGCTCCAAAAGTGGATGTCAAAGGTGGGCTTGTTCTGTGCTTTGCTCTAAGGGAGCCCAAAGCTCTGTTTTTTGCTCAAGCTGAGGTCATCTCCTCTGGGTACATTTCTTCTCCAAACCAAGCAGCACAGAGAAGAGATAATGACCTGCTTTGGGCTTTGTCACCTCCTGGGGCACAAAGAGATTCACAGTCCCACATCCTCACGTCACTTGAAATAGGAAGGGGGTTTGCTGATGCTGGGTCACTCCCAGGCTCCCTGCACAGCTCCAGGCACGTTCATCTTCACATCCATCTCTGAGAGCAACAGGAGGGCAGCAGAGACAGAGCTGAGATGTAAGTGAGGGGCAGCATCTTTCAGCCCATCATTCTCCTGTGGTTCTCTCTTGCCAACAAGCAGCAGCTCCTGTCTTCATCTCCTGCCCTGCTGCAGGGTTGTGGGATTCATGATGATGCTCTGGGCTTCCCAGGGAGCTGCTTGTGCTGTGTGATTCACATGCTGCTTCGAGAAAGCAGGTTTGGAGATCACCCTGGTGGAGAACACCCTCAAGAGACTTCCACTCCTCTGAGCACAAAGGACTCCTGGATGAGCACCAGAAGCCTTCCTGTACAGGGCATTCAGGGTGCTCCCCATTGCTGAGATGAGGCAGCTCCAAAAGATGACTATTTCCCCAAAAACATGTGTTTGAGAGGAGATTGCTGAGCTCTGGGGATTGCCCATTTCTATTGGAGACTCAAGGAACAGGTTAAAGAACCATGAAAAGGTTTTAGATCTGACAAAGTGTGTCAGGAGTGAGAGGAAACTGATATTAACTACTGTGTAAGGTTGCATAGGATCATAGTGTGGCTTGTGTTGGAAGAGACCTTAAATCTCACCCAGTTCCAAGCCCCTGTGATGGCCAGGGACACCTTCCACTAGAGCAGGTTGCCCTGTCTAACCTGCACTTTCCATAGGTCAGGAGTTCGTTCCATTTAGGAAGAAGTCCCAGAAGAGAGGGAAGGAGCGGGTGGTTGGCAAATGCCCATGAGTGGATGAGGGATCAACTCTGCACTGTGAAAGCACCACGTTTCTCTGTGTTCCAGGTTGAGCTGGATGGTCTCCAAGCCCCAGGCTCAGCACTAATGCAGGCTGTGAAGTGCAGCACTAAGGTAAAGCTACGTGGGTGAGTGGAACCTCCCCACTGCTTTCCACAGAGGTCATTGCTCAACATAAGGTGAGCCAGAGGAGCAGGCACCACGTTGTGCCATGGTGTTTAACTGCTTGAGCCCCCCTTTGTTCTACCTGTGCTGGCACACGACTTTCACCAAGCTCTTCCTCATTGATCTGTGCCTGAACTCTCCCTTTCCATCCTGCAGGACTGTCTCTGAGCAGCTCCCACCACACAGAGGCTTTTCCACCTGGGACATCCCTGCCTCTTGGAGAAGAAACCCCCAGCCAGGAGCTCACACAGAAAGCACCATCCAGCCCATGGCACAAAGCAATTGCACCCAAGTGACCGAGTTCAGCCTGGCAGGGTTCACAGAGGACCCAGTGACTCAGCTCAACTTGTTCCTGTTCTTCCTGCTCACCTACGTTGTCACCATTGTGGGCAACCTGGGCATCATCATCTTAATCAGGGCCAGCCCCCACCTCCACTCCCCCATGTATCATTTCCTGGGCAGCCTGGCCTTTGTAGACCTCTGTTTCTCCACCATCATCACCCCCAAGATGTTGGTTGACTTGATGTCAGAGAAGAAGAGCATTGCTTATGCTGGGTGTGTGGCTCAGGTGTTTCTCTTTGATATCTTTGCAGTATCTGAAAGCCTCCTGCTGGTTTCCATGGCCTATGACTGTTACGTGGCCATTTGCCATCCCCTGCTGTACCCCCTTGTCATGTCCCCAAAGTGCTGTTTCCAGCTGGTGACTGGCTCGTACCTCATGGGGCTGACCAATGGCGTGGGACAGACCATCAGCATGTCCACCCTGTCCTTCTGCAGCTCCAGCACCATCAACCTCTTCTTCTGTGACATTTCCCCTCTCATCTCGCTCTCCACCTCTGACCGCAAACTCAGCCACATCATCCTGACCACTGCAGCATCTCTCTTTGGTGTGTCCAGCAGCCTGGTTATCCTGCTCTCCTACGTGGCCATCATCGCCACCATCCTGAGCATCAATTCAGCCGAGGGCAAGCGCAAAGCCTTCTCCACCTGCACCTCCCACCTCACCACTGTCAGCATCTTCTATGGGGCATCCTTTTTTATGTATTTATTCCCCAGCTCAGACAGCTCAAGGGGAGCAGATAAATGGGCTGTGGTGCTCTATACCGTGGTGACTCCCATGCTGAACCCCTTGATCTACAGCCTGAGGAATAAGGAGGTGAAGGAGGCTTTGAGGAAGCTCACAAAAATAAGATGATCTTTATTGTTGTAAGTTTAGGACCAGATAGAATGGATGTACTGGGGGAGATGCTCGGGTTTTGGTTAAGTATGGACAACATTTTGGGGGGTTTCTGCAAACAGATTTACATGATGCAGTGGTTGATGTGATTGAGAATACAAATAATTTTGTTCTCCAAAATTTGATAATTATATTTAGTAGTTAATTTCACCTAATTGTTTAATTAGTATTTTATTTCACCTAATCAAGACACAGGTAGACAACTACAAGTGTGCAGTTCTCTTCATCTTAGGATAAGGGGGGGACCATATCGCTCCCTACACCTGCCTGACAGGAGGATGGAGCCAGGTGGGGCTGGGCTCTGCTGCCAAGGAACAAGGGATGGGACAAGAGGAAACGGCCTCAAGCTGCACTAGGGCAGGTTTAGATGGAGCTGAGGAACAATTCCTGCCCCAAAGGGTGCTCAGGCATTGGAACAGGCTGCCCAGGGCAGGGCTGCAGGCACCGGCCCTGCAACTGTTCACAAACTGTATAGGGAAGGCCCTCAGTGCCATGGGTTAGGGGTGGCCTTGGCAGTGCTGGGGAACGGTTGAACTTGATGAGCTTAAAGCTCTTTTCCTTTTTGTTCTCCCTTTTGCTTGGCAAATGTGAATAGAGTGAATTCTACCCTTCCACTGGATCAAACTCCATTTCTAGACTGTGTTGTTAAATTCATTGAGGGCATTAAGAAAAGGACAAAAACACCTTTGGCAAGAGAAATAGGGATGACAGCAAATAAGTGTGATGCCATGCAGGCAGTATTATTAGGTTTTGATGTAGAAACTTCATGAAGTGATTTCCAGCACCATTCACCTCATTTCATTTCAGACAGCGGTACTTGTGTGACCTCTGTTATGAATGCAGGCGCTTTGAAAGTGTTTTAAGACGTGATAGTGATGAATCCCCTCCAAAGGGCAGAAACTATAAAGGAGTCCCCATCCACTGCTCCACAACTTAGCTTTTGAGCTCCCTGTTGACAGCAAGAAAAGCCATGATCTCCATGGCAGCTTGATCACAACAGAGACCAGGAGCTGTGGTATTGCTCATCAGGCTTCAGATCTCCTGTGTGGCAGCACATAATAGCCTGTACCGATGGCATTGCCTGCCCTGATGTCTCTCCTGTTGCTTTCCTTCACAGAGACCTGCTGGGTGATGGGCAAACATTGCATACATAAACCACCTCAAAATACTCCACTGTGTGCATTACCTCAGTCCATAGAGCTGCAGCCTCTGCCAGGACCATGGTGAAACCCGGAGCCATGGCTGAGCCTTAGGGCTATCCTAGACACACATAATAACCTAGGCTGGATGGAGAAGGTCCATGGCTGGATTCAGTTAAGTCAGGATCTATGTGGTTTGCTGATTCCTTAACAACACACATCTAACAGGCACTCAGGATCGATCAGCTGAATCCTGCTTTGTTCCCAAAGCTTCCTGATAATTCCCTGGTTATTATTTAACCCAGATGACGGTTGTTTTCCTCCTACGTCTTGGGGACAAGGAGGGGCAGAGGTTTCACACCCTTCCTGGCCCCTATGTCAGGGTTTGACTGCTCTTACAGTGGGATTTTCCCCCTTCCCTCTGTTTCTAACTGGAATTTCCCATGCTGCGAATTCACAATAGGAAATCTCAGATTTACCCACATCTGCAAGATAAAGCACATGGAGAACTTGCAGGAGGCATCAAGTCAAAAAGAATGGGACAACATTAATTTTTGCATGAATCCTTTCTCTGTCCCTGAAATCATAGAAGCATGGAATTGTTTGGGATGGAAGGGACCTTAAAGCTCCTCCAGCTCCAACCCCTGCCACAGGCAGGGACACCTCCCACTAGAGCAGCTTGCTCCAAGCCCTGTGTCCAACCTGGCCTTGAACACTGCCAGGGATGGGGCAGCCACAGCTTCTCTGGGCACCCTGTGCCAACGCCTCAGCACCCTCCCAGGGAAGAGCTTCTGCCCAAGAGCTCATCTCAGTCTCCCCTCTGGCAGGTTAAAGCCATTCCCCTTGGCCTGTCCCTACAGGCCCTACAGGCCCTTGGCCCCTCCAGGTTTCCTGCAGGCCCTGTCAAAAACTGGAAGGTGCTCTGAGGTCTCCACACAGCTTCTCTTCCCCAGGCTGAACAGATCCAATGTCCTCAGCCTGGCTCCATATGGGAGGTGCTGCAGCCCCTGACAATCCTTGTTGCACCTCTGGACTTGCCCCAGCATCTCCATGTCCTCCTTGTGTTGCAGACACCCCAGCTGTAAGAAATCCTTTGGTGCTACCCTCAGTTCATCATTGGGAAGATGCTTATGAAGTAGGCAATGCAGACAATGGTCACTGCCTTACCTCAAGGCTGAGCCTCCTTTTTGTGGGAACTACTTTCATTTAGCACAATTTAGACAGAAAAAAAACCATGCTGTTGTCTCAGTCCTGCTATTAAAGAGCTGATTCTTATTTGGATGAATTACTGAAGGCTCAGGCCTCGCTTAAAACCACCTGAAGCTGTTTGAAGAGAACAATTCGTTGTGCTGGTTCTCCATACACTGCACTTCCTGTATGATCTCCTTATCTGTAATAATGACCAGTAGTGAGCAATAATGACCAATAATGGCCAGTAATGCTCAATTCCATAATCACAGATTCCACATATTCCTTCCTTACCTCCACAGTATTGAAGTGATCCAAATGTGCTTTCAAACCCTGCATAGATGTGGCAGCAGCTTTCTCTCCCACAGCCTCCTCAGAGCCCCCTTCACCTCCTTGTTCCTCAGGCTGTAGATGAGGGGGTTGAGGGTTGGGGTGAGGATGGAGTAACACACCGACACCAGCTTTGCCTGATCCCATGAGGATGCCTCATGAGGCTGGACATAGGTGAGGATCGCGGGTGCGTAGAAGATGGTGATGGCAGCCAAGTGGGAGGCGCAGGTAGAGAAGACCTTCAGCCTCCTCGTGGCCAAAGGGATCTGCAGGACGGTGTGGAGGATGTAGGTGTAGGACACCAGGATCATCAGGAGAGAGACCATGGCAATAAACACAGTGCTGTACACCTGCAAGACCTCATTTGTGCTTGTGTCTGAGCAGGAGAGCTGCAGGAGGGTGGGCAGCTCACAGAAGAAGTGGTTGATGCTCCTGGCCTGACAGAAGGACAACCTCCCCGCCAGTGTGATGTGCATCAGGGAGGTGAGGAACCCGATGGTGTACACCAGCACCATCATGCCATAGCAACGCGCCCTGGTCATGGTAGTGGTGTAGAGCAGGGGCTTGCACACAGCCGTGTATCGGTCGTAAGCCATTACCCCATAGAGGAAGCACTCAAAGGTAGCCAGAGCCACGAAAATATACATCTGGGCAAAGCAACCCCAAAAGGAGATGTGGCTTCTCCCCAGCAGGAAGGTCTCCAGAGCTTTTGGGATGATAGCAGAGGAAAGGCAAACATCCATGCAAGATAAGTGGGTCAGGAAGAAGTACATGGGGATGTGGAGGTGGGGGTCAGTGTTGATCAGCAGGATCATCGTCAGGTTCCCCAGCACCATTAAAACATACAGGGATAAGAAGATTGTGAAGATGGTGGTTTGTAGCTCTGGGGCATCAGAGAAACCCAAAAGGATGAAGCCGGAGAGAACCGTGAGGTTTCCTGTATCCATCATTTCAACAAGTTGATGGATTTGGATTGAAATGAAAGCAATCGGTGAAATACATCCCTAAGAGAGAAATAATGTGGAAGTTTAGTTGGAATATAAACCATGAAGCAAATGCAATGGAAAATGGTGTATTTGTAATGGTGTATTTCTGTGTGTAGCCCAAGATCTGAAGTCAAAGAGGTGAAGGAGCTCATTACACAACCTGAAATTAAGAGAATAATTCTACAATGATTGATATTCACATTACTAATGAAACACTGAGAAACATCATGTCTATCCAAATGTAATACAATAAAATCAAATAAATACATCTCAGAATGTGGAAAACAGAAGAGATTTTGTATTTTCTTCACTGATTTCTGGGAATTTTAAGGATTTTTTTTTGTATTTTTCGGAATGGATCAATTCTCTTCTGTAGCTTCATTACTTGTGCTGCATCCTTTTCATCACAACACAAAGCCATGTACTTGAAATTTGCTTTAGGTTCTAAGTTTATCTGCTTTTGAAGAACCCCCACCCTGCATAAGGTTAAGGGAAAGCAGTGGTCTTGGCTCCAGCAGAGCCTTGCTGTGATTGCAGTGAGCTGCCTATGACCAACCCAAATATGCATCTAAAGGTGTAAAATACATCATATATAAACCAAAATTTTAAGGCTTTAGCTTGGATATTCTCATCTCTGCCATGCAGTTCCTCTGCAGATGAGTTACTTGATGGAATATCAACCTATGAATGGCTACATCAGCGCTAAAATACCCCTAAATCTGTTGTAGATGGGGTGAGGAACATGGGTTTTTGAACCAAAGCTATCCCTTACTAGCACACGTTTATTCACACCTCAGGCTATCATAGAATGCTTTGGGTTGAAGGGACCTTAAAACTCATCCAGTCCCAACCTCATCCCAAGAACCCCCACACTGCATAAGGTTAAAGGAATACAGTGGTCTTGGCTCTACTAGAGCTTTGCTGGGATTGCAGTGAGCTTCCTGTGACCAACCCAAATATCCACCTAAGGGTGTAAAATACAAAATATACCATATATAAACCAAAATTTTAAGGCTTTAGCTTGGATATTCTCATGCTAAAATATCTCTAAATCAGTTGTAGATGGGGTCACGAAGGTTGGTGTTTTTGAAGCAAACCTATTAGGCATACTAGGGCACTTTTATTTACACTATGGTCTATCATAGAATGGTTTGGGTTGAAGGGAACTTAAAGATCACCCAGCTCCAAACCCTGACACGGGCAGGCACACCTTCCACTAGAGCAGCTTGCTCCAAGCCCCTCTGTCCAACCTGGCCTTGAACACTGCCAGGGATGGGGCAGCCACAGCTTCCCTGGGCACCCTGTGCCAGTGACTCAGCACCCTCACAGGGAAGAACTTCTTCCTTATCTCCAACCTGAATGTCTCTGTTTCAGTTTAAACCCTTCACCCCTTGCCCTATCAATACAGTCCCTGAAGAAGAGTGAAATTCAACATGCCATCAAGCATGGGAGAGGCAGCATGACCAGGATCAAACTGGACCCACCACCCATCAAACCCTTTTGTACCTGCTTGGTTAAAGAGGAAGGTGGTGGTGGATGCAGTGCCTGCAGCTCCTCCTGGAGTCCATGCGATGGGTTGAAGGAGAGATGCTTGGGAGCAGGATGCTCCAGGCTGGCTGGTGGAGGGGTTTTATCTCACAGGAGGCATTACCTCAGAGGCTTGTGTTGTGCAAACTGTTCTCCCAAAGGACCCTCCTCCATTGGATAATTAGTTTGACTTGATCAGCAAAACAACCTCTCAAGTCCTCTCTCCCCAAACTCCTTCTGGCTGCATCAGCACCTCCAAGACCAGTTCTCCTGCAGAGACCTACCCAGGAAGACAGGCCCAGGACAGTTTGCTCTGTCTTTCCCCATCTATCACACACCTCTTCCTTTCAGTGTTTCCTTGAGGAAGCCCTTTACATCCACAGGGTTCATCTAATATTGCATTGAAGGGAGCTGAAAACAAGCACAACAAAGCATCCTCTCTGTGGATGGTTTGTGCTGGTCATGGGGAGTCCTTTCCATCAGATGCATTTATTTCCATACACTTGACTAGTGATTGTACAACACTTTGGTCAAAAACATTGGCTCAAAACGTGGCTGCTTTGAGGATATAGCAGGATGAAGTCAGATTTCCCAGTCTTCATCTGAAGAATCCTGAGTGCCGGTGTGTCCTGAATGCTTCTCCTAGATGAAGAGACATTATAAAACCCTTAGTAGAAATATTGAATTACAACCTTGTCCCAGACATTTAGAAAAGACAAAGGATGGGGAAATCAGGGGAGAAAACCAAGCTATGAAAGTGTGGGAAAGGAAGAAGGAGAGGTATACAGGTGGCTTTAGATGTTTTCAATGTCAACCTGTTTTTCTGCTGGAAGGCACCAGACTGACAGTCCAGGAGATGCACTGAAGGAGGGCAGAAAAGGATTTCTGAGTGGTTTTGAATGTCTTTTGTCCCCATTGGGTACTGGGCTAAAACCAAGGCTTGTGAAGTGGGAAAATCAGTATAACAGAGGGAGAAATAACCCTCAATCAAATTTACAAAAGAAGGAAAATATATAATTCAAAGATTATTGAAAAGAACTACATGAAGTCAAAAAGAGGCACCAAGAATACCTGGGTGTGCTTGTGCAGGGTGAAAAATGCAGCTTGAAGTCCCAGATGCAGACAGATGGGTACTGCACCTGCTCCATCAGCTTTGTCAGGATACCCACGCCAGTAGCACCTTGGCTGTTCAGGGGAGAGGAGAACCCCAAATACTTCCTCTTACCAGCATTCAGGCTCTTTGTACCCCTACTTAAATTCACAGCAGAGCAGAGGCTTAGATATGACTTGTCCCCATTTAGCACAAGGGCTTTGTTGACCAATAGACTGTCACAGCTTTATTTCTTAGAATTGAAGCCTGGTTTGTGTTGAAGGGAAATTAAAGCTCCTTCAGCTCCAATCCCTGCTACAGGCAGGGACCCCTTCCACTGGAGCAGCTTGCTCCAAGCCCCTGTGTCCAACCTGGCCTTGAACACTGCCAGGGATGGGGCAGCCACAGCTTCTCTGGGCACCCTGTGCCAGCGCCTCAGCACCCTCACAGGGAAGAGCTTCTGCCTAAGAGCTCATCTCAATCTCCCCTCTGGCAGGTTAAAGCCATACCCCTTGGCTTGTCCATACAGGCCCTTGTACAAAGCCCCTCTCCAGATTTCTTGTAGCCCCTCTTAAATTATTGAAAGGCCACAATAAGGTCTCTCTGGTGCCTTCTGCAACAATATTCAATGACTTTATGTCCAGCTGCTCTCTCCTTCACCATCACCAAGTGTTTAAACAGGAACATGAGCTCTTAGTGTCTTGAAAACACAATTCTGTGGCTACAACCCTATCGCTCTGCTCATTGTGGCTTCACATTGGAGCTGCTGCTATCAAACCCCAAAGCTTTTTGCTCCTTGTTGTGTGTGTTTAAGGAAGCCAGTGGTTTGCTGTGTCTAAGGGCTGCCACTGCCTTCAATGGGGTTATCATCTGACCAGGAGAGCAGAGCAAACACCAGGTGAGATTCTATGAAGCAGAAGCAGCAGCCAGCATTGCAATGCATCTTCCTGCTGGGTCATGATGAGCAGGCAATGAGGTGCCTGGCTTCTGGCATTCCTGCTGAGGAGCTCCTAATGGCTTTAGCTCCCCACTCTCAGGTGGAGCTGCTTTCATTGTAGTTAAATCTGTCTTAAAGGCAGCTGAACAAATGCTGCGTAGGTGCTACCTCCCCTTTGATATTTTGGTGACTGGATTTAGGAATCATCTCATATATTCTTGGGCAAGCACTTATCTCCTTACATTTGAATGCACCATGTCACCTCTATGTGTTTACTGGGTCCATCAGCTCCCTTTAGTGTTGAGGGAGATTTGGTGGTGTTCATGCCTCTCACTGCAAGGCAGACACCTCCATTGCTCCAGCTGAAGAGATCTGAATGAGCTCTGCTGATTGCATTGGCCTGAGTCTCCTTAGCTGTAATGGGACCTTGGCTCATAAATAGGTAAGGAGATACACTCATTTTTGGTTGTTAGTATTAGTTGTGGCTTCAGCTGCGTGAGACAAATATTCTGATAGGTTAAAAGGGACCCAGAAGCAAGTGAATTATGGGTTTTCCCTTTGGTTGAAAAGGTTTTGAAGATCAGGGTTTCAAATGTGTAGATCCTGCACTAAGGTTGTGATGCCCCCTGTTGTGTAAATTCATGTATGGAAAGAACCAGGAGCATTGAGTGCTGTTTTCTTGTCTCCAGGTTAACTGGAAATAGAGCTGTCTTGGTTTGGTCTTACTCCTTTTGAATTTGGTTACTAGGATATTTCTCTTATTTTTGGTTTGTTGTTTTTTTTTTTAATGAGAATTGAGAGAGATTAGAATGGTTTCTTTTATTCACCATTTCTACCATGAAGGGAAGAAACCTTGTGAGGTTGTGGTGGAAGAAGCAAGGATATCTTCTTCAAACACCGGTGGGTTCATTTCTGTGTCTGCCTTTATCACTGTTCATGGCTTGGAAAGACATGGGGGTGGATTGAGATGAGCTCTTAGGCAGAAGCTCTTCCCTGTGAGGGTGCTGAGTCACTGGCACAGGGTGCCCAGAGAAGCTGTGGCTGCCCCATCCCTGGCAGTGTTCAAGGCCAGGTTGGACACAGGGGCTTGGAGCAGCCTGCTCTAGTGGAAGGTGTTGGGGGTGGAGCTGGATGAGCTTTAAGGTCCCTTCAACCCAAACTGTTCTGTGATTCTGATTTATGATAGTTTGAACTCAAGAAAGAGCAATTTGCATATCCCAAAAAAAAAAACAACAAACCAAAAATAAGAGAAATATCCTAGTAACCAAATTCAAAAGGAGTAAGACCAAACCAAGACAGCTCTATTTCCAGTTAACCTGGAGACAAGAAAACAGCACTCAATGCTCCTGGTTCTTTCCATACATGAATTTACACAACAGGGGGCATCACAACCTTAGTGCAGGATCTACACATTTGAAACCCTGATCTTCAAAACCTTTTCAACCAAAGGGAAAACCCATAATTCACTTGCTTCTGGGTCTTTTTTAACCTATCAGAATATTTGTCTCACCCAGCTGAAGCCACAACTAATACTAAGAACCAAAAATGAGTGTATCTCCTTACCTATTTATGAGCCAAGGTCCCATTACAGCTAAGGAGACTCAGGCCAATGCAATCAGCAGAGCTCATTCAGATCTCTTCAGCTGGAGCAATGGAGGTGTCTGCCTTGCAGTGAGAGGCATGAACACCACCAAATCTCCCTCAACACTAAAGGGAGCTGATGGACCCAGTAAACACATAGGGGTGACATGGTGCATTCAAATGTAAGGAGATAAGTGCTTGCCTAAGGACATTTGAGGTGATTCCTAAATCCAGTCACTAAGTACCCAAAGAAGGGGAGGTAGCTCCTACCCAGCATTTGCTCAGCTGCCTTTAAACCAGATTTAACTACAATGAAAGCAGCTCCACCTGAGAGTGGGGAGCTAAAGCCATTAGGAGCTCCTCAGCAGGAATGCCAGAAGCCAGGCACCTCATTGCCTGCTCATCATGACCCAGCAGGAAGATGCATTGCAATGCTGGCTGCTGCTTCTGCTTCCTAGAACCTCATGTGGTGTTTGCTCTGCTCTCCTGGTCAGATGATAACCCCATTGAAGGCAGTGGCAGCCCTTAGACACAGCAAACCACTGGTTTCCTTAAACACACACAACAAGGAGCAAAAAGCTTTTGGGTTTGAGAGCAGCAGCTCCAATGTGAAGCCACAATGAGCAGAGCGATAGGGTTGTAGCCACAGACTTGTGTTTTTAAGACACTAAGAGCTCATGTTCCTGTTTAAACACTTGGTGATGGTGAAGGAGAGAGCAGCTGGACATAAAGTCATTGAATATTGTTGTAGAAGGCACCAGAGAGACCTTATTGTGGCCTTTCAATACCTTAAGAGGGGCTACAAGAAATCTGGAGAGGGGCTTTGAACAAGAAAAAAAAAAAAAATTTCCCGGAACCCCCCACGTTTCCCCCTTTCCCCGGGGGGGTTTTTAAAAAAACCCCAAAACCCCCCCTTTTTTTTTTTCCCCCCCCTTTTTGGGTTTTGGGGAACCCCCGGGGTTTTTTTTCCCCCCGGGAGAGGTTTTCCCCCGGGGGGGAAAAAAAATTTTTTTTTTTTTTTTTTTTTTCCCTTTAAATTTTGGGGAAAAAAAAGGGAAAAATTTGGGGGTTTTTTCCTTTTCCCCCCCCCAAAAAAAAAATTTTAAAATTTAACCCCCTTTTTTTTTTTAAAAACCCCAAAAAAAGGGGGGGTTTCCCCAAAAAGGAAAAAAAATTTTTTTTTTCCCCAATTTTTTTTTCCCCTTGGGGGGGTTTTTTTTTTTTTTTTAAAAAAAATTGGGTTTTTTTTGGGGGGTTTTTTCCCCTTTTTTCCCCCCCCCTTTTTTTGGAAAAAAAACCCAACAGGGTTTTTTTTGGGCCCAAAATTTTCCCCAACCGGGGGAAAAAAAAAACCCCGCTTGTTTGGGGCCGGGCCCCCAAAAATGGGGGGGAAAAAACCCCAAACAAAAGGGGGGTGGGTGGGGGCCCTTTTTTTTTTTTTTTTCCCCAAAAAAATTTTTTTCCTTTTAAACTGGGTTTTTCCCCCCTTTTTTCCCCTTTAAAAAAACCAAAACCCCCCCAAACCCCCCCGGGGGGTTTTTTTTAAAAAAAAATTTTTTTTTTGGGGCCCCAAAACCCCCCCCCTTTTTTTTTTTCCCCAAAAACGGGGGGAAAAAAGAAAAAAAAACCCCCCCCCCCCCAGCTTTAAAAATTTAAAAAAAAAAAAAAGGGGGGGGGGGGGGGGGGGGTTTTAAAAAAACCGGGGGGCCCCCCCCCGGGGGGGGGGGGGGGGGGGGGGGGACCCCCAAAAAAAAACCCCCCCCAATTCCCCTTTTTTTGGGGGGTTTTTTTTTTTTTTTTTTAAACCCAAAAAATTTTTTCCGGGTGGGGCCCCGGGGGGGGTTTTCCCCCCCGGGGCCCCCGGGAAAAGGGGGGGGGGGCCCCCCCCCTTTTTTTTTAAAATTTTTTTAACCGATAAAAATTTTTTTTAAAAAAAAAGGGGGTTTGAGACCTTAAAAGGGGGGGGAGGGAAATGTTTGCCCTATTTCTGTTGCTCTGCAATAATTATGGCAAACATTGTCTAAAAAAAAAATACTACTCAGTCCTAACTTAGCTGTCTTTCCGGCCATCGCAAACCAGAGCTATGAGCGATCAGCAACAGAGCAAGAGCGTGTGTTGCAGCAGCCTTGACCTTACTGGCAACCTTGGCAGCTGAACAATGGCAACCCTGTGTGTCTCCTGTTTCCTGCTAGAAGGTAATGGTGATGGGCAAACACAGTTAATAAAACACCCAAAGTACTTCACTTTTATTACCTCAGCCATGAGCAACCTCCATGGGAAGGGTGGAAAACCGGAGATTGTGACCCCTTAGGACTATCCTAAGAACCATAGACAAGGCAAGGAGAAGTCATGGCTGGATTCAGTTGAAGTCAGGATCTAAGTGGTTGATTCTTAAACACAACTACAGCACCAGTGAATCAGCTGAATCCTGTTTGTTCAACTGAAATCCTTGTGATATTATTAACCCAGCCAAGGTTGTTTTCCTGCTAGCCTTGCAGAGACAGGGGCGAGGTTTTACCCTCTGGGCCCCTATGTAAGGTGTTTGAGCTGACAGTGGGGCTTTCCCTTCTCCCTCTGTTCTAACTGGAATTTCCCATCTGCAAATTACGATAGGAAATTAGATTACCCTCATCTGCAGACATAGAAATCTGTAGGGAGGCATAACTAAAAAGAATGACACCCATATCTTGCATAATCCTTTCTCTGTTCCCTGAAATCATAAACATGGATAGGTTAATGAAGGGAGCTTAAAGCTCAACGGCTCAACCCCCTCCACGGCAGGACCCCTCACTGGAGCAGCTTGCTCCAGCCCTGTGTCCAACCTGGCCTTGAACACTGCAGGGATGGGGCAGCCACACTTCTCTGGGCACCCTGTGCACGCCTCAGCACCCTCCCAGGGAAGAGCTTCTGCCTAAGAGCTCATCTCAGTCTCCCCTCTGGCAGGTTCAAGCCATTCCCTTTGGCCTGTCCCTACAGGCCCTTGTCCAAAGCCCCTCTCCAGGTTTCCTGTAGTCCCTTTAAGGTATTGAAAGGCCACAATAAGGTCTCCCTGGTGCCTTCTGCAACAATATTCAATGACCTTATGTCCAGCTTCTCTCTCCTTCACCATCACCAAGTGTTTAAACAGGAACATGAGCTCTTAGTGTCTTGAAAACACAAGTCTGTGGCTACAACCCTATCGCTCTGCTCATTGTGGCTTCACATTGGAGCTGCTCTCAAACCAAAGCTTTTGCTCCTGTTGTGTGTTTAAGGAAACCATGGTTTGCTGTGTCTAAGGGCTGCTTGCCTTCAATGGATACCATCTGACCAGGAGAGCAAACACTAATGAGGTTCTAGGAAGCAGAAGCAGCAGCCAGCATTGCAATGCATCTTCCTGCTGGGTCAGATGATGCAGGCAGATGAGAGTGCCTGGCTTCTGGCATTCCTGCTCAGGAGCTCCTAATGGCTTTAGCTCCCACTCTCAGGTGGAGCTGCTTTCATTGTGGTTAAATTGGTTTAAAGGCAGCTGAGCAAATGCTGTAGAGCTCTCCCTTCTTTGGGTACTTAGTGATGGATTTAGGAATCACCTCAAATGTCCTTAGGGAAGCACTTATCTCCTTACATTTGAAAGCACCATGTCACCCCTATGTGTTTACTGGGTCCATCAGCTCCCTTTAGTGTTGAGGGAGATTCGGTGGATTCATGTCTCTCACTGCAAGGCAGACACCTCCATTGCTCCAGCTGAAGAGATCTGAATGAGCTCTGCTGATTGCATTGGCCTGAGTTCTCCTAGCTGTAATGGGACCTTGGCTCATAAATAGGTAAAAGGGAAAAGCACCTTTTTCTTGATTTTTGGGTGGGGGTTTTCTGTTTT